>NW_012104976.1:1085803-1118250 GCF_000951045.1 Mandrillus leucophaeus | reverse complement strand
TCCGGCACTCCCTAGTGAGATGAACCCAGTACCTCAGTTGAAAATGCAGAAATCACCTGTCTTCTGTGTCGCTCGTGCTGGGAATTGGAGACTGGAGCTGTTCCTATTCAGCCATCTTGCTCTGCCCCCCTCCGTCATTCGGCTTTAAGTGAAGGGGATCCTGGATAGTGTGAGTGGACCTCATCCAATCAGTTGAATGCCTTAAGAGCCAAAACTGAGGGTTCCTGGAGAGGAAGGAATTCTGCCTCAAGAATGTAGTATTAAATCTTGCCTGAGTTTCTAGCCCGTTGGCCTATCCTGTGGATTTCAGACTTGTGAGCCATAATCCTAGGAGCCAATTTATTGAAATCTCTCTTTCTCTCTCTTGTTTCTCTGAGGAACCCTGGCTGAAAAACTTGTAATTATTATTTTCAGAGTTTTATAGAAAATAAAACTGAATGATCCTGAAGATTTGGTACTTTATCTCCCCCAACCTCTCCTTTCATATGTATAAAGTATGGTAACAATGACTCTTGCCCTGCATACGTTACAGGACAGCTTTGAGGTTCAATGGGAAGTGTAGGTGAAAGCATAATAATTATACAAATAGAATTCATTGTTAATTAAGAAATTAACTTCATGATTCCCCTACCTTGTCCAAATGACTGGCTTTCCTGTTCCTGAGTATTAATGTCTTCTTCCTCTTGCCACCTCTTTCTCCTACCTCACGGTCCCTTCTTTTCAGTGGTAATTATATTACAATGTTTGTGCTTTCATATGTTGTATTTTGCTTATCTTTGGAACACATCTAGTTGGATAAATGTTATATCCATTTCACAGATGAGGATTTGACATACAGGGGTGCCCCAAGTAATATGGCCAGATAATAATAGAACTGAAACATTCTTCCACTATCTCAAAGTGGAATAAAAAATACTATAATTTTTTAATCAATTTGAACCTTGGGACCATTGCCATAAAAAAGAATCCCTTACTTTGCAGAAAAATTGTCTTTAATTCAGGTCCCCTTCCTGCCCTAAAGGGAGCAAATTATAATTTCCGTGATTAAGCTTTTAGAGTCAGTATTTCCATTGGAAGACTCTGTCTGATTCACCTGCCAGTACAAAACTGAAGCTATCAAACATTTGGTGCCCAGCTGGCTGAAGAAGATTAAACTCTAGAAAGGTATTTAAATAAAATTTAAATAATTTATAATGTACCTCCCTCTGCATAGCAAGTCTGCTCTTGTGCAAGTGGAAGAGGTAGCAGTGAAGCCTTCAACAGAAGACTGCCTTCTGGAGGTAAAGAATACCCAGAATCTGCTTCTCTATGTAGATTACAGCAGACAAGAAAAGTGGTTATCTTTTCAAAAACTAAATCTCCAAACTACTCTTAAAAACTACTTTAATTGGCCGGGAGCAGTGGCTCATGCCTGTAATCCCAGCACTTTGGGATCACGAGGTCAGGAGATCCAGACGGTCCTGGCTAACATGGTGAAACCTCATCTCTACTAAAAATACAAAAAATTAGCTGGGCGTGGTAGCACATGCCTGTAATCCCAGGTACTCGGGAGGCTGAGGCAGGAGAATGGCGTGAACCTGAGAGGTGGCGCTTGCAGTGACCCGAGATCATGCCACTGCACTCCAACCTGGGCAACAGAGCGAGACTCTGTCTCAAAAACAAAACAAAACAAAATGAAACAAACTAATTAAAAACTGAAATGCACAGACGATGCAGGGTTTATGTTGAGACTAGCATTTGGTTGCTATATTTTCAGTGTGATATTGACAAACCAGGGGCAAATCTTAGGATTGTGAAGACACCGTTTGTTGTAAGAGAAATAGTCAAGGAGCCAGGGATGCTTAGCCCCGTGAAGGCTTAGGGGAAATAAGAAAACTATTTTTCAGTAATGGGAGGATATATGTTTATCTCCAGAGAGCGCCCATGGTTGGAATATAAAGGGAAGCAGACCCAAATCCTTTCTAATGGGGAGCCCTGACTAAACATGGATCAAAATGGTTTTTGAGTTGGGGATCATTGGTGCTGAAAGGTGGTGGTTGGTATGATGAGATGCTGTTGTCTGAATTTCTACTTTAGAATGTGGTGTTTTGGATGTCACAAAATCTAAAGACTCATCCATTGCTAATATGCAAATATAATATGTTGATTTGAACTGTCTTTCCATTAAAAACATGTACTAGCTTAAGTCTGATAGGCAGAAAATTATGATTTGCTCATTCAGTTTGTCTTAAGTCAATTGGTATGCATGAAAAACCTTTTACTAATCGTTATATATCTTATTTCTATCGTAGCTTCTTTATATGTAGAATGGAATAAATACAGTGCCTACTTTATAAGGCTATTGTGAAGATCAGCTGGAGATAATGTACATAAATTGTTGAATGCTTGCCATGTATTAATTTCCTGATAAATGTTAACTGTTATGATTGTTGTTATTTTTGTTGTCATTGTCAAATGTAAATTTATTCTGCCTTATAACCTTGTGACGTTGATGATGTCCTCTCCATTTTAGAAATAGGGCATCAGAAGCCTAGGTCAAGTAAATTGTTTGAGTTTCCACAGTTGTCAAGATGCAGAAATGAAAGTTAAACCAGTGTCTTGCTCACATCACAGCCACAACGGTTTCTTTGGTACTTTATGCAGCTGTGGAACCCTTTGGTGTTTCTCAGACATTTGCCATAAAAATGACCCTGTTGTATCATTTTGATGTTTTATCATTATAGTTCCAACAGAAGCAAAACTGTAGCTTTGTGTTACATACATACATTCACACACATTAACGCACACAGCCTCAGTGACTAGAGTAGAAAATGTAAGCATCAATGTGACTCTATTATTTGAAACATTATTTACTGACGGCTCCAGCAAAGCTTTTGATCATGCCAAGCTGTGTGGCTCAATGAAATCCATGTATAGAATCCTATCTAGCTGCAGAAAGATTGCATCAGAGAAGGCTGAATGGTTCAATTGCCGTTATTCTAAAGCCAGCATTCTGGGGAGAGCATTAGTATTCACAAACATCAAAAGAGTCGCTAGAATGGAAATTGACCCTGTCTTGTAATATAAACAGGTCAGCTGTTTGAGAGTTTTCAAAGATAGTTATGATGTAATAGCCTATATACAGTGCTCACAGGCTAATCTGTTTTAAGCTTCTCCTCTGGTATTTCTCTTTCCTAGGCATAAAATAAAAGGAAAAGTGAATACAGATAAAGAAGAAAGCTCATCCCCTTTGCCATTTAAGCAATGGCCTATTGTCCAGCCTCCGTAGGGATATGGCATTGGTGGTAAATTCAATATTTATATCACTGGGGATGTTTTCTTGATGACTTTCTTTTCATGTGAGATGTTATCATCTTGTGATTTATGATCTATGCATCTCTGCTGACACTTTTTTCTAAAGTTTTTATTGTTCATAGATGTATATAACATCAGGCAAATAGCTAATAGTGATGGAGTTGACTGCAGGTGCAGCAGACATTTTAAATAAGAACACTATTAAATGGAAATCTGAATTCTAGCCAGCAGGATTTTAACAATAATACGGTACACTGGGGTGCCCTGCAATATTGATCCTGTGGTGTCTCTATAAGCAGCGACTCACAGCGCATTTGCCACAAAAAGATGTACATGTTTCAGGGGAGCCATTTCCCACTCAGAGTGGTAGGTTGTAGGAGGACTTTGGCTGAGGCAATTCATTCAGATGTAAAATGTAAGTCAAGGGTGAAATCATGCCTTTTTAAATCTAGGTTACCCTTTCTCTTTAAACTTGCTGATTTCTCTAGTTTCTTGACACTCCCCCTGCCATCCCAATCCTATGATAATTATTAATGAGTATAAAAATTAAGAGTGAAGAATTAATTTACGCTGAAAAATATAAAATCACAGCTTTTCCCAAAGTGACTTTTCTTAAAATTGAAGGTGAAAAGCTGCCAAGAAATTGCAATTGGCAAAAATGCAGACTGATTTAACTCATTTCTATAAAGGCACTAAAGTTGAACAGGTAGCTATAACATCATGCGTATTTTACCTAGGCCAGTCTTTTGGGGAGGCACATTTCATCTGTGAGACTCAGATTCAATGCCACATATTCTGAAACAGGTTAAAAGGTATATGATTCCAAGTCAGGTCAAAGGCTGGTGAAAAATTTTTATGGTTGGGTTGTTGTAATTTCTGTCTTCACAGTCTATACTGTAGATATCTGTAGTCTTTCCCTGTAAATACTTTATAATCAATGGTGTACAAACATGAAAAATTTTGAAAAATCTCTCAATATATGATTTTTAATAAAATGTTACATGCAAATAAAATAGTGCCTTACTGTATATATTTTTCCAGTTTCTACTTTTGACTTATTATGTATGTAAGAAATGACGTTTGTCAGCAAGCATCTTCTTCCAAATGAACTATTCTTCAGCTATCCTATAGAGTAAGTTGGCCTTGATATTTTATGGACAGTGAGTTCTGTAACCACCTCCTTTTCTCCTGGAATCCTTTCAGTACCCCCCAGTTGTCCGATAGAAGTTTACAGTCTTTCATTATAGCCCTTGATATAGCCTTACCTGTATTCCCTGTATTTCTACATTTCCAAGTTATGCATCTCCCTCATAATTCCATTATCTTAGAGAGGAGGCAGCCCAATAAAGTAGAAAATGATGTCACTAAAACCAAATCTAGCATCTCGGTTCTGCTGTTTCCTGTTTGTCTTTGATTGAACTTCCTTGAGTTTTGGGTTTCTAATGTGAAAATGAAGAAATACTTTTCAGAGTTGTGAATATTCAATGAGATAATGTATGTCAAATGCTTTGTACAATGCCTGGTGTGTAGATGTTGCTCAACAGATGTTGGCTTGCTTTTTAGCCTGCACAAAAATGACAAAAGAGATGTGATGAATCACATAATGTTTTGCTTTCCCTGACGTGTATTATTTGCATTTTAAAAGGGATCTCTTGTTGACCCAACAAAATAAAATATTGATGGTCTTAGAGAGTAAGGCAGGCTGGTGTGAGAGTTATTTTTAAGTAAGGAGATGTTTTAAGGCCACCCAATCTCCCAATAGTGAGGACACACAGAAATAAGAACATCATAAAAATTGCATTAAATGATGCTTCTCATATGTTCAATGATCCTGATTTTAGGAAATTAAAGATCATTATTACTTGACTTAATTTAATTAACAGAGCCCATCACCTTAGAGCCCCTGGGCTTCTATACAGAGAATATGAATTCAATGATTAAATTAATTCACAGCCAATAAACATTCTCATCGGAATGAAAATAGAAGGAATTATCTGATTGAGAACCTGAGTCAATTATATGCCTTGGGTATTTCATGAAAATTCATTGAAATTCACCTGTGCTGAAATGGAGACGAGACCATGTAGCCAATGTTATTCATTTATTCATCCATCCATTAATTCATCTCATGTTTACCAAGCCATTTCTCTGTGGTAGCCAGTATGCTAGATATCCTATGATAAATACAAAGATGAATCAGATGTCTTTCCTGGCTACCCCCATAAACTTGGAGCAAGACATACTCTCAAATGAATGTAACCCACAGTACTTGGAATATAGAAAAATATATCAATTTTGATTTGCAAGGATCATGAAAACATTCTTTGAATAGATGGTGTATCTAGGCCTTGGAATTGAGATGGTTTAATAAAATTAGTTCAACCATTTTTCATTGAATATGTACCATATGTCAGAAACTATCTTAGTGCTAGAGATAACAATTTCAGATGGAATGGGATTGTGTGCCAGCTCTACTATTTTTCTAACTGTGAGCTGTAATAAAATTGAATCTCTCAAACACTGTTTCCTCCATGCAGATAAAATAAGCTTTGACCTGTTAGTCAAAGTGAAATAATACATGTAAAGGTAATTATGTGCTTAGTAAAAGTTAGCTATTATTATTACAATATTCCATTGATCTTCTCTTTTCTATTCTTCTTCTACATTCTTCTATATTTGGCTAACAGTTTCAATCTCATCAAGCAAAACTTTCATCAACAAAATCTGACAAAATCAGCAAAACTTTGGTAGCTTTTCAGCCTCTTCTGAGAAATCTAAGTTTATTTGGTATTCAAGGCATTTCATGAGCTGCTTTAAACCCTCCTATCAAATGTACTATTTAATTTCTGAATAAACCAGATTTCAGGGTGCTATTAAAATACGCCCTGGGCTCTGTTGCCTTTGTATCTTTACTTACCTTTGAGAGAAAGTCTTTGCCTTTCCTAGAATTAGTGTCCTTAGTTTTTGAAATTGTACCCATGACCCAGCTGAAATGTCACCTCCTCTGTTAAGCTCTCCCATCTCATTATTTCTCTTTCACTATAGTGTTGATTATGTTAACACATTGCTCAAGAATACTGTTGGTTTCTCATTCCTTGATAAGTCAAGTATAAGTATTTTAGCATGACTTTTTAAAATTCATCAAAATGTGGCAGTAACTAAGTTTACTAATATCATCTGGTGTAATCTAATAGCACCTTTTCTTCAATGAAAAGGCATACCCTTTATAATTGTTATCTGCATAATTTCCCAAACTGTTTTATTAATTTCTGATGCTATATTCTCTACATGGAATGTCTTTCCATGCTACTTTGAAATCTTAGGCTTCTTTTAAGGGCAAGCTCTGCGAAATCTTTCTGGATTGCTGCAGTAGGAATTAATCTCTCTGTCTTTCAAGTTGCCTTATCACCCTGTTTACACACCATTACAGCACTCCGCAACACCTTAAATCACAGAGCTAGCTGTATGTTCTTACCTAGCTTAAAAGAATATGAATTCCTAAAGACAGAATAATTTTTATTTATAATTAAATGCCTTATTTGTATTACAGTGCCTGATCCATAGTAGAACTCAATAATATGTTTACTGAATGGTTTATAGAGCATAGGCTGCTCCAGGGACAGAACAGTGACTTTTTTGCAGTGATGCTGTATTTGCTAGATTCGAGGAGTGGCTTATTGAGAATTTTAGGAGGCTCTGTGCTTCATTTTGGTGCTATAAGAATGTAGAAGGAACTCCTCTTGGTTTTCTCCATCTCAGAATTTGGACTTTTGTTGGGACTCTTACGTAAGTTGCTCTGCTTGCAATGGGCTTTAAATGAGAAACCTCAAGGGAAACGGGTGGCTGACACCAGTTGGTCTGACTGGTCCTGCTGGGACAATGAATATTGGGGAATGCTTCAGTACCGAAACAATGAGCACTGGGGAATGTTTTCATAGCTGAACTTCCTTTTTGGGGATAGGCTCAATCCTTGGCTACTGTCTCACCTCCCAGGTTAGTTGCTGCCTTTGTAAGGACTCAGTAGTTACCTGTCTGGCACCGGGCCTGACATAGTGTAGTTTCTCATTAAAAATTAGTCTGATTCCTTTTTCCTTTCCCATTTTTCATTCAGTTTAGGACTATTTAATATAAGATATAAATATATAAATGATCTTCATTCCTCCCCAATCCAAATTAAATCTTGAAACACAGTACTATGTATTGATGTTGTAGCTCAGGGTTGCCTCTGTACGCCCATGCATGATCTTTCTTATTTCCACTTACAGCCTTCTTATAAAGGGCAAGGAATAGAGCACATTAGGACTACTGAATATGACACTCAAGCCGTGCAATCGTCTCTTTTTTGGATAAGTTTTAGCTGGGAGTAAGCTCCCTGCTTGGTTTTCTTAAGAACGTGTAGTGCTCTTTAGTGTTTGCTAAACAGCCACATGCTTTGTTGTTTGGGCACCTCAATTCAGGACTTGAAGTCGGAAGAGACTCTAACATAGCATTTCTGTCTTTTCTACTCGTGAGGTCACACGGTATAAAAGCAAAAACTGAACCTGGAAAGTGGGACTGAATGAAGTCAGGGATTGAGTCTAGCCCCCAAAATCTGTTCAGGTACTGAAGCATTCTCCAGTGCTGCAGGACCAGTCAGGCCAGCTTGTATCAGCCACCCCTGGTTCCCTCAAGGTCTCCCATTTTATGTCCATTGCAAGCAGAGCAACTTATGGTAGAGTCCCAACAAAAGTCCAAGTTTTGAGATGGAGAGGCCCATGAGCAGGAGGATGGGAATAATGATGGGAAGGGCAAGTGGGGAAAAATAACAATAGAAATACTGACGACACAGTTCGTAAGTGATAAAAATACAATTGAATTCTAGAACAAATCATGCTCTGCATTTTGATTGTACTAATCTTGAAACAAGGAATGAAGTTCAAGACCTTTGTCCACATAGTGACCTTTACATTAGTGATGTATGCAAAAGAAGGCTAGATAATTACTTTTGGAGGAGCAAATCAAACTTCATGTTTGTTTGTTTTTTTAACTATGAGATTTTGTATTTTCATAAAAAGAAGAGTCTTTACATCTCCAGTCATCACTGAGCCCACTGGTGTGGTAAAGACTCCAGAATTCCTGATGGTATAATGAAGCTGCCCAAGGGTCTTCAAAATCCATTGCCTGTGTTGCTTACCTATAGTCATTATTTTGGCTATGGAAGTCAATTCGAATCTCAGAATCTACTCATCTTCTCTACATTAGTATTTTTTTTTCCTGCTAAATGGGTAAAATGAATGAGGATTCTGAGCCCAGGAAAGTATGTTGAGAAAAAGAAAAAGCCTATTTCTGCTTTCTCTCCTCTCTGGTAGATTTTGGCTGAAAAGGGTGTGAGATGAAGGATGAAGAGAGGGCTGTGGTTGATGAGAAAGAGTGAATATTGGGAGGATCTTAATGTGTTTTAAAATGTAATCTTTAAAGCTCTTGTCATTGATGTAATTAATAAACACCAGGATGGAAACATTGAATGGTTAGAGGTAGTTTGAAATTGAGAGTAGATGGACCTTTTCAAAATACAATTTTCCTGGTAACCCTAAAAGAATTTGAGTATTGACAACATAATAAAATAGGTACTCTCACTTGTACTCATGAGGTTTAAAAAAATTGCTAGCAAAACACTAAAGACTTTTGGTTAGATAGCATATTTTCAGTTTAGGTGGTAGCAAAACTTCTTATTATTTTTCAGCTCCATCTGATCTGATCCTTTGACATCCCCAGGTCAGTTTATAATGGATAATATCACTGAAGGTGTAGATTCCTGGGGCAAACAGGAAGCCAATTCTGTGAATAGCAGTGGGAGTGATCTCTGAGGGCTTGTAACCCTAAAG
Source organism: Mandrillus leucophaeus (assembly GCF_000951045.1). Lineage (NCBI taxonomy): Eukaryota > Metazoa > Chordata > Mammalia > Primates > Cercopithecidae > Mandrillus > Mandrillus leucophaeus. The sequence goes on along the minus strand of NW_012104976.1, from coordinate 1,109,092 downwards.
CAGCAGGCAAATCATCTTTAGAAACAGTGTATTTTAGTCATGAAATCTCCAAGCGAATTTGGAATAACTCAGCTTCTCATTCAAAGATAAACAATAGTACTTTTAAGATACAGTACCAACAATGATGTGAATAATGAAATTAGTGAATACTATCACTGAAGAAAGTCAAATAAATAGTATCTTTTTTTAAAAAAAGGAACAGCTTTACTAAGATATGTTAAAATAAAAACTCTAGACAAAATAAATTTGACAGAGTTCATTTGAATAGAGAATGATTCATGAGTCAGGCAGCACTCAAAAGTGGAAGAGAGGTTCAGAGAGCTCCATTCTAGGAGTGTGGGCAGTGAATTCACTAAGAAAAAGAAAATATTCAATTGGTTAGAGTGGAAAGACCCTAGTCAGAGGATGGTTGGTGATTACTGATTGGTAAGGTCACTAGTTTGTTCTTACTGTTTTCTTTGGTCTTTGGTTTGCTTATGTAGAAATTGAAAGCACTGCAACCTTCCCAGCCTAATGGCCTCTCAATTAAAACAATTTTAACAGATATAATTTATATACCATAAAATGTATTCCCTTAAAATATACAATTCAGTGGTTCTGGTGTGTTTGCAAAGTTGTGCAACAAACACAGTTACATAATTTTAGAACATTTATCACCCTCCAAAGAAACAATATGCCCATTAGTAGTCACTCCTCATTCCCCTTCCCCACAATTCTCAGCAACCAGGAATCTATTTCTGTCTTTATGGATTTGCCTATCCTGGCAAAGTTTTATAAATAAAATCATCCAATATGTGGCATTTTGCATCTGGTTTCTTTAACTTATTGTGATGTTTTCAAGGTTCATCCGTGTTGTAGCATGTTTAGTATCTTTTCCCATTTTGTGGCTGAATAATATTTCATTGTGTGGATATATCACATTTTTCTTATCCATTCATCGGTTGACAGGCATTTGGGTTTTCTTCTACTTTTTGGCTATTATTCACAGTGCTGCTATTAACATTTATGTACAAGTTTTTGTGTGGACATATGTTTTTAATTCTATTGGGTATATACTTAGGAGTGATATTGCTAGGTCATATGGTAGCTCTATGTTTAAACTTTTAAGGAAATGACTATTTTTCAAAATAGCTGTAGCATTTTATGTAAATAATGTCTTCCCTCTAGCTTTATTAAAGTATAATGGACAAATAAAAATTGTATATATTTAACCATGCAACATGGGTATCTCCACTCCTATATTCATGGCAGCATTATTCACAATAGTGACAATATGAAAATAACCTAAGTGTCTGTCAGTGGATGAATGACCAAAGAAAATGTGGTAAACATATGTAATGGAATATTACTGAGCCTTAAAAAAGAAGGAAATTGTGCCATCAGTAACCACATGGGTATACCTGGATGACAATATGTTAAGTGAAACAAGCCAGGCACAGAAAGACAAATATTGCATGATCTTCATATGTGGGACCTTAAAAAGTTGAATTCATAGAAACAAAGAGTAGAAGGTGGTTACCAGTAGTCAAAAGGTGGGAGAGGTGGGGAGAGAAATGATATCTTTTTGATTTCCAGAGATGAAGAAGTTTATTTGGCCCTGGAGACCATGTTGTCTCTATAGCTGTTTTTTTAAAAAATGTATCATATTTTGAGGATTTTAAAGGGTATAGTTTCCTACCATCCTGGCTCTATATCGTCTGTTTTGGCAAAGTCCCCTTCATGAACACTTATAGGCAGTTTATAAAGAGAAAAGGCCTAGATCAAAGAGTAAAACAAGTCCTTGGGCTCCTGCATGTACTCTGCCTTGATATTATTTCTTGTATTCTTCCTCCACTGAGAAGTTACTGCTTCCATTTACCACATTTGGACTATCTAATTTCAATAGCACTAAGAACATATAATAACTGAGCATCTACCATGTGCCATGCACTATGCTTATTACTGGGAAAATAAAAATAAATTTGAAATAAAACAATTAGGTATTACAATTCCCTATAGGTACTAGTAAGTGCTTCAGTAGAGATGCCAAAAAATAATTTTTCAAAGGCAGAATGGTGTAAAGCAGGGTATCTCAATTTTTTGGCACTATAAATATTTTGGGCCCGATAATTCTTTGTTGTGAGTGGTTGCTGTATGCATTGTGGATGTTTAACAGCATCTCTGGCCATTACCTACTAGTTGCCATTGGTACCAACGGGGTTGTAACAACCAAAAGTATCTCCATACATTGTCATTGTGGAAGTCAGGTTTCAGGACTTCGGGGAGGTAACAATGTTTCTGTTCCTCATCTTCAAAAATGAGAATAATAATAGCTACTTCATAGGATTGTTGTAAGGATTACATAAGATAATACATGTAGAACCACCTAACAAATTGCCTGGCACATGTAAGAGCTTGTTTGCTATTTATTCAATATTATATATCGAGTACCTCCTAGGTCCTAGGCTTTCTGTGAGATGTTGGTAAACAATGGTGAATAAAGCCAAGATAATCCTGTGCCCTTTGAAGCCGGTTGTCATTTGAACCTGAAAGCTACTGTGATTGCTGTGGTCATATTGTCTTGCAAATAGGATCTGCTTATGTTTCGTGCTCTTCACTAGACTCTGAGTTGCTTTAAGGGAGAAACAAGCTAATTTTGTCTTTGTATTTTTATCGCAGATTATCTAGCAAGTGTCAAGCACATAGTAGGTACATGAAAATTGTTTGTTGAATAAACTAACAAAAAAAATGAACACTGAGAAGTTGTATAGATACACTTAAATGCTTTCCTGATGAATGCTGCTTGAACTCCAGCCAATTCCACTTTTTGGGCCATGTGTGAATTGTTGGCCCTGGCTCTACATTCACTTTTCTCCTGCAGTGTGGCATGGCAATTCAGCAAGGCTTGGATCTCAGTTTGAACATATTGCAGAGGGTGGCCATGATCATTTTGTTTTATTCCCCTCTAATGTTTCCACTTTCATTAAACTTAGATGTTACAATGGTAAACTGAGAGGGCAAAAGAAATGAACAAGTGGGATATTATCTTGTTTCCTTATGTGAATGAATGGCTGGAATTATGGATGATTATGTAACCAGACACCTGTTCCTTCAATTGTTCAATCATCCATTATTTTTTCATTTGGCAACATTTACTGAACATCTACTATCTAGTCTGGATCCTTTTCTGCCTCTCTGTTCTTTGATTACTGGGGTCAGTGCCTTGCTGTCCCATGCTCCCTCCCGTCTCCAGGCTTTTCCATATTCTCTTTCCTCTGCTTGGGCCGTAATTCTAATTAATTCTTATTTATTGTTGAGCTCTTAGTTCAAAGTTAACTTAGTTAGCATCCCCACTTCCACTCCATCGAAGATTAGAACAGAACCCACAGCTTTGAGCACTCAAAACCCTGGAATTACTGTATTAGATTAGTACCTGTTGACTCCACTAAACCTGAAATCCTACAGAGACAGCAGTTGTGTCAATTTTTCTCGCTATGGTTTCCTCACTTCTCAGCACAGCGCCAAGCGTACAATAGGTCCTTGCTAATGTTTTCAGACTGATTGCTCACTAATTGACTGCATGAATGAACAAATGCTAGGCACTGCTCAAGTTTTCTCTGGCTTTTCTTAGGTGTTCTAAAAAATGCTGTACTGAACGGTGATTCTGACCTGTTTCAGGAGTGATAAGCGCTTGCTGGGCAGGCTCTCTCTAAGGCTGACCAGAGAGTATTCCTCTCAGTATAGGAGTGAGACTGAGAAAAAATTGGGAGAGGATGGACAGTAGGGCCCAGACTTTTGCTAAAATAGGACCTGAAATCATCTTAGAGTAGCTGCCATCTTTGCCATAAAGTGTTTGATGGTATCAGCTACAGAATAAAAACTGTTTCTGTGCTCTCCACTTGACATGTGCACTATTTTTTTCCTCTCACCATTTGAAGCTAATATTCTTATTCACTGACTTTTGGCTTTTTGCCCTAGGAAACAGTGGTCTTTAATTCTTGAACTTATTTTTCTATTCAAAGCAACTTTCCCGGGTCTGGTTAGGAGTTGGCTAGCCTCTGTGCTTGTTTGGCTTCTTAGTAAAAGGCATGATGAGGGAGGTGGTGGGGGAAGTGATGGGCAGGTATGTTTTAACATACATAAAATGTATTCTGTAAGCCTATAAAAGTCAAATTTAAAATATGCATATTTGTTAAACAGTCCTTGGGCTGAGATGACTGGCATTTTTTAAAAATAAATGAATGCAAACAACCTTTATCTGGGCTTGCAATGTGCACAGTGAAATATTAACCACTCATCTCCTATGAATACTTCCCTTGCTCTGCACGGACTGGATGTTCTGCTGATTTGTGGCAGTGACACTTTTGGGTTTGCCAAGGAGAGATGTCTTGCTTGTTTCTCTGGTGACTGTGAAGCCTTGTTCACATCGTTGCTGCTGCCCACCAACTCTGAAAATACATCTTGCTGCACCAGACTGGAGGCCAATGGTGCAACATGATGCAGCACATTGCAAAGCTAAAATCTGAAACTCTAGCATGAATATTTATTTGTCATTTTGGAAAGCGACTCTGTTTTCCTGAGGCAGAGGCTGGAAAGAAAGACTGATGACCAGCCTCAAGTGGGCGGAGTGAGGAGGGAGAGGAAAGATGGAGAGGGGGCGATGTTGGTATGTATGCTTCCATTCATTTCCTGATGGCTGATGCCACTTGGATAAAGGGCAGTATTTTCCACCCCTTCTGTGGAGGCCTGTAAACCAGCTGAGGTAGTGGTTACTATAAGTTAATGTCCATTAACCAATTTAATTGTGAAATCTGAAAAGACCACTTTTAGCATCAGATCCTAGAGGTATCATCTGTGGATGAGATTTTTCATTTCTCTGTTTACAGCAACCTGGAATGAGACTTGTTTTGTTATTTAAAAAACTTGTTTGTACAGTGATTTCAATAATTAAACCAAAATGTCACTACATCCATATGCCTTTTTATATCCTATTTCCTTGTGGAAAGGTTTATCCCATAGGAAGTACCCCCGTTTCAGTCAAGTTCAGCTTTTACCTTGGGAAAAATAAAAAATTAAAAAAAAAAACAACCCAACTTGTCTTTTCAAATGTTTTACTTAAACTAAGGACAATTAAAATTATTTATACACAACCATGCCACAGAAGTAATGAGATGATTAAAATATTCTTAATGAGCTTGCATTTTCCAATTGTTTGACTTGATGTACCAATACATATTTATGATTTTAATTATTGTTTTGGCCCCAGAAAGTGTCTGTTTTTTAAAGATCAGCAGGGTTAATGAGAGAGTTGATACATTGACTTCTTGATTCTTTCCTTAGACTATTAGCAATTAGAATAATATACTGGGGTGGGGAAATAACAAATTCGCTTAAGTATCTTCTAGGCTCTATTAACACTTAAATTGGAAAGTCTCTTAGTTTGTTTTTTTAAGTCATCTTTAAGCCTAAAGGGTCTGGTGAGTAGAGCCTAATACACGTAGCATTTAGAGGCAATTAATTTGTATGATTGAGAAGAGTTTTATCTATCTCCGCCTCTTTATTTACCTTCTTCTCATCTCAATAGAAGAGGGTGGGACTGAGAGGGGGAGGTTAATCCCACCATCTGTGCTTTGGCACCTCTTTTCTCTAAGATATCTCATTTCATCAGTTATTCCTCTATCCTGTTTCTTCAACCTCTGCCACTCCTTTCTCTCAGACTAAAAAAATACTAAGATCCCTCCAAGAGGATAAAACAATATAATTAAAAAAAAATTCCTCCTTTGACCTTGTATCACCAATGTTCCATTCCTTGCTTTTTCTCTTTCCCTTCACTTCTAAACCATCTTCTTTCTTGCTTATTTATTCTCCAACCTGCTGCAATCTGCCTTTTATGCCATCTCTCCGTGAAAAAAGCTTATCCCACCTTATTGGTGGCATCTGTTTTACTGCAGCCTGTGGACAGTCATCTGTCCTTACGTTACTTCTCTCTGTGGCAAATCCCTGTTGAAATACTGAACACTTACCTTCTATGGAGCCACATCTTCCTGGTTTTCTTTCTTTCCTTGGATTTGTTTTCCTCAACACAGCCTTAAATATTGGTGTTCCCCAGGATTTCAGTTTCTGCCTTCTTCTCTTTTTTCTCCCTCTGTATTTGTTCCTTGGGTTGATTTCATCTGGTCATGAGTTACTCTTGGTCATGATGACATGACTGAGAGCTAGAGGATTTGGAAGAAAGAATATAACATTTGAAGTCAAATCCACCTGTCTTTGAATTATGGTTCTGCCACTTACTAGCCTAGTAGCAGATTTAAAGCGATGATTCTTACTCTACTCTGATGACTCCCAGTATCTTTAGTCCATATTGTCCTTCTGAAGTCTAGTACTATGTAGCTCTCATCGGAAGTCTCTTGCATGATGATTCATGGGTATGCAAGCTCCTTGTGTAAGAACGAATACCTTATTCCTGATCAAACTCCACCTCAGCCCTTCTTTTTAGCCTGTTTCCCCTCTTTTAATGAAAGAAATTGTCAGATATTCAGGACCCATGTTGGCCATTTCATCTCTATCTCTCCTCTTTTGTTAATTTTACAGTACTCATCAATATCATCAATGAGTCCATCAGTCTCTATTTTCATTTCCACTCTAGGTCAAGCCTCATCAACCAACTCTGGATTATTAAATTAGTTATTCAAAAAGGTTTACCAGCTCACCATATATGTGTTTTCAGTCTATTTTCTATAAAGTTCACAAATTAATATATCTAAACCACTCTCTTTAAAGTATCTTATTACTTTGATGAAAATAATTAAACAATTAGTAAGAACACAACACCATTCATGAGTGCTTCCTGCATTTTTCTACAGCCACTTCACAACTGATGACTGACAGTCCCCACCTATATTAAACTCCACTTCCCCCCCAAGAATTTCTCATATTTTATTTCATTTTTTTTGGATTACACTAAAATTTACTTGTTACAAGGAGGGTGCTTCTACTCATTCTTCTCCTGGATAAATCCTGTGTGCATTTCAAAACTTGGTCCCTTGTGAGAATGTAAAAAGGTGCAGCTTCTATGGAAAATATTTTGATGCTTCCTCAAAAAGTTAAGCATAGAATTACCATACAATTCAGCAATTCCACTTCTAGGCATTTCCCTGGTGGTCTAGTGGTTAGGATTCAGTGCTCTCCGCCTTCTAGGCGTATAACCAAAGAAAATTGAAAATAGGGGCTCAAAGAGACATTTGTACTTGAATGTTCATAGCAGCATTATTCACAATAGCCAAAAAAATGGAAACAATCCAGTGTCCATCAACAGATAAACAGACAACCTAAATATAGTATATTCATACATCAAAATATTATTCAGCCATAAAAATGAATAAAGTTCTGATATATGTTAAAACATGGATGAATCTTGAAAACATTATGCTAAGTGAAATAAGTGTCACAGAAGGATAAATATTGTATGATTCCACTTGTATGAAATATCTAGAACAGGAAAATTCATAGAGATGAAAAGTAGATTCGATGTTATGAGAGGTTGGGAAAGGGGAAATGGGAAGTTATTGATTAATGGGTACAGAGGTTTTGTTTGGGTTGATGAAAAACATTTTGGAAATGGTGATGTTTGCACAACTTTGTGGATATAATGAACGCCACTGAATTATACTAACAATTATTTCCTAGGAACTCTAATTCATTGATGGTGGGAATGCAAAATGGTACAGCTACTTTGGCAGACAGTCTGACAGTTTCTTACAAAACTAAACATATTCCTACTGTATGAATCATTAACTGTGCTCTTTTGCATTTACCCAAATGAGGCGAAAACTTATGTCCACATAAAAACTGGCAAATGAATGTTCGTGGCTGCTTTGTTTATATATGCCAAAACTTAGATGCAAGCAAAATGTCCCATAGCAGGTGAATGGATAAACAAACTGTGGAATATCTGGACAATGGAATATTATTCAATACTAAAACAAAATGAGCTATCAAGCCATGAAGAGACAAGGAGGAAGCTTATGTATATTACTAAATGAAAGAGCTAATATCAAAAATCCATGTACTGTATGATTTCAACTAAATGACATTCTGAAAAACTATGTCGACAATAAAATGATAGGTGGCTGCGAAACTACTAGGCAAGACAAGAGAAAGGGATGAATAGGCAGAGCACAGAGGATTTTTACAGAAGTAAAAGTACTCTTTATGATACTGCAGTGGTGCATATATGTCATCTTGCATTTGTCAAAACTCATAAACTGTACAACACCAAGAATAAACCCTAATGTAAACTATGAAGTTTGGGTGATGATGATGTGCCCATATAGATCCATCAAATGTATCAAATGTGCCACACTGATGTCAGATTTTGATAGTGTGGGAGGCCATGCATTTGTAAGGGTCAGGGAGTTTAAGAAAAATCCATGTACCTGTCTTAGTCCATTTGTGTTGCTATAAAGGAATACTTGAGACTGGGTAATTTATTTTTAAAAATAGGTTTATCTGGCTATCTGTTCTGCAGACTGTGTAAGATGCATGGTGCTGACATCTATTTCTGGTGAGGACTTCAGACTGCTTCCATTCCTAGTGGAATGAGAGGTGGAGACAGCATGTGCAGATATCACATGTTGAGTGGAAGAGAGAGGAAGAGAGGGAGAGAGAGAGAGAGAGAGAGAGCAAGAGAGTGAGAGAGAGGTGCCAGGCTCTTTCTAACAACCGGCCCTCCAGCCTTCATGGAAACTAACAGAATGAGAACTCACTTATTCCTGCAAGGACAGCACCAAGCCATTCGTGAGGAATTTGCTCCCTATGACCAAAATACCTCCCACTAGGCCCCACTTTCCAACACTGGGGACCAAATTTAAACATGATATTTGGAGGGTCAAGTATCCAGACTATAGCGGTACCTTCTGCTAAGTATAGCTGTTAATTCAAAACTAGTCTAAAAAATAAAGTCTGTCTAAAAAAACTTCCTCTTTTCAACCTTCACCGTATGCCTCTGTACTAGTTCTTTCCGTTCATCTAGAATCTATTCAGTTTTCTTCCAGCCCAGTAAAACAAACAAGTGAAACTCTGCTCTTTTGTGTCTTTATCTCCTGATGCTACTATCCTACCTCTAATGCCGTATCTCACTCCCTCGTTTCTTATACAAGGATCTCAGCAGTGTGAGTCTTCTCTGCTTGTTGGTTTTACTTCTTTTTTTACCTTTCACTCCTCAATCATCAACAATGTGGCTGCCATCCATGTCAGAACTGACAATACAGTCAGTAATGACTTCATGTTGCCAAACAAGATAGGCACATTTTGTTTCTCATCTGATTAACCTCATGCCAGCATAGGCTCCTGGTAGTAATCACCTTCTTAGGATTTATTTGCCTTGGTGTTTGTGGGGTAGCCTTTTTTTGCCTAAGTCAAACACTTTTCTGGCAATGTCTTTCAAAAATACTTCCTACCTTCCTCTGTGTTGTTGCCCCCATCCTCTAAAAACTCTGTTTGTAACCTGCCTTTTTTCATATTCTACATGCTTTTCCTGAATTAGTAATCTCTTGAGCATGGTGTTTAAGAAATTTCTATATGCAAATTATTCCCAATTCTACATATTTTATCCCTAACTTCTCCTCTCCAATCCAGACTCCAATTTCCTGCTGCTGCTGAACTCTCCATCTGGAGGTTCCATATTTACCTCCAGTTCAACATGTTTAAAACTGATTTCAGTGTCTGCTCCTCCCACTCCAGCCTGTTCACCTTCCTGAATTCATTATCTTTTAACATTGCAATGTCATCCTCCTCCTCATAGGAAGGTTATGAGGGATAAATGAGTCAATGTATGAAAGAGTTTAGCACAGATTCTGGCAAATATTTAGATCTCAATAAATTTTTGCTACTATTGCTGCTGTTATACTTATCTCAGCCAGTGTTATCACTGAACCACTTATACAAGCCAGAATAGCCAATATAATTACAAATCTCACTATCTCCAAGCCCCTGTTTCTCTCCCATGACCAAACAGCTATGAGATCTGGGCTTTGCTTTCATATCCAGCCTTCACTTCTACTATTACCTGCATCCAAGTTTTGTTCTAGCAGGACTCATAACTTGAGTATTTTTATGATTTTTTTGTCATTCTCCTCTCTTTTTTTCCTTTTTGTACACTCCCTTATGCCTGGAATGCTATTCTTTTCTCTGTTCACCCTCATAATTTTCTTTTTTAAAAAAATGATACTCTCTATATATATATGTATATATGGTAAATTTGGGGTACATGTGATAATTTAATGCATTCATATAATTTGTAAAGATCAAATCTCTGTAACTAGGATATCCATCACCTTAAATGTGTGTCTTTTCTTCATTCTAGAAACATTCAAATTGTTCTTTTCTAGCTATTTTGAAATATACAATAGATTATTGTAAACTATAGTCAACCTACTGATCTTTCAAACACTAGGTCTTATTCCTTCCACTAAACTGTGTAATTGTACCCATTAACCAATTTCTCTTTATTCCTCCCTTTCTACTCCCTTACCTTCCCAGACTATGGTAACCACCAATCTAGCTCTCTATCATCATGAAATCCACCTTTTTAGCTCCCACATATGAGTGAAAACATGCAATATTTGTCTTTCTGTGTTTGGCTCATTTCACTTAATGACCTCCTCTTCCTTCTATGTTGCTGAAACTGACAGAATTTCATTCTTTTTTATGGTTGGATAATATTCCATTGTGTTTATATTCCACATTTTCTTTATCTATTCATCTGTTGATTTGCACTTAGGTTGATTCCATATTTTGGTTATTGTGAATAGTGCTGCAATAAACTTGGGAATGCAGACACCTCTTAGATATGGTAATTTCCTATCCTTTGGATGAATACCAGTGGTACAATTACTGGATCATATGATAGTTTTATTTTTAGTTTTTTGAGGAACTTTCATAGTTTTCCCATAGTGGCTCCACTAATTTACACACCCACCAATAATGTACAAAGTTTCCATTTCCTTTTCGTCCTTATCAGCATCTGTTACTCCCTGTATTTCTGATAGAAGTCAGGGTTAAAGCATTGGACTGCAGACCAAGAGCATTTTTTCATATACATGTTGGCCATGTTTATTTTCCTTTGAAAAAATGTCTGTTCAGATATTTTGCTCACTTATTAAACAGATTGTTAATTTATTTTTGCTATTGAGTTTTTTGAGCTCCTTATATATTCTGGTTATTAATCACTTGTCAGATGGATAGTTTGCAAATATTTTCTCCCATTTTTGGGGTTGTGTCTTCACTTTGTTGATTATTTTCCTTTTGGTACAGGGAGTTTATAGCTTGATGTAATCCCATTTGTCTATTTTTGCTTTAATTGCTGGTGCTTTTGAAGTCTCCTGAAAAAAGAACACGGACCATACCAGTGTCCTGTTGCATTTCCCTAATGTTTTCCTTTAGTAGTTTTATAGTTTCAGGAGTTAAATTTAAATTTTTAATCCATTTCGATCTGATTTTTGTGTATGATGAAAAATTGGGGTCTAGTTTCATTTTTCTACATATTGTTACTCATTTTTCTTAGCATTATTCATTTAAAACACTATCCTTTCCCCATCGTATGTTCTTGGCAACTTTGTCAAAAATGAATTGGCTGTAAATGCATAGATTTATATCTGGGTTCCCTGTTCCATTCCATTGATCTCTGTCTGTTTTTATGCCGGTACCATGGTGACTTGGTTACTATAGTTTTGTAGTATATTTTGAAGTCAGGCAGTATGATGCCTCCAGTCTTGTTCTTTTTGCTCAGGATTGCTTTGGCTATTTGAGGTCTTTTGTGGTCATATGCATTTCAGGATTGCTTTTCCTGTTGATATGAATACTGTCTAGTATTTTTATAGGAATTGTATTGAATCTGTACATTTTTTGTATATTATTGTCATTTTAACAATATTAGTTCTTCTAATTCATAAGAATGGAATACCTTTCCATTTATTGTGTTCTTTTCATTTTCTTTCATCAGTGTTGTATAGTTTTCCTTGTGTATATCTTTTACTTCTTTGTTTAAATTGATTCCAGGGCTTTTATATTTTTGTAGTTATTGTAAATAGGATTGCTTTCTTGATTTCTTTTTCAGATTGTTCTCTTAAGTCATATATAAATGTCACTGGTTTTTGTATGCTGATTTTGTTTCCTGCAACTTTACTGAATTTATTAGTTTTAATAGATTTTTTTGTGGTGTTTTAATGTTTTTCTAAGTATAAAATCATGTCATATGCAAACAAGTCTAATTTGACATCTTTCTTTCCAAATTTGAATGCCCCTTAGTTCTTTCTCTTGCCTGATTGCTCTGGCCAGTACTTCTAGTATTACGTTGAATAAAAGTGGTTAAAGTGGGCATCGTTGTCTTATTCAAGATCCTAGAGGAAAGGCGTTCAATTTTTCACTGTTCAGTACCATGTTAACTGTGGGTTTGTCATATATGGTCTTTATTATTTTGAGGTATGTTCCTTCCATACCCAGTTTGTTGAGGATTTTTATCTTAAAGGGATGTTAAATTATATTGAATACTTTTTCAGCATGTATTGAAATGATTATATGGATTTTGTCTTTGTTATTGTGATGTATCATATTTATTGATTTGCATATGTTAAACTGTTTTTGCATCCCTGGGATGAATCCTACTTGAACATAGTGAATGATCTTTTTATTGTGTTGTTCAATTTGGTTTGCTAGTATTTTGTTGAAGATTTTTGCTTCTATGGTCATCAGAGATGCTGGCTTGTAGTTTTCCTTTTGTGTTGTGTCCTTGTCTGGTTTTGATATAAGGGTAATGCTGGCCTTGTAGAATAAGTTTGGAAGTATTTTCTCCTCTTCAGTGTTTTTGAAGAGTTTCTGTAGAATTGGTATTAATTCTTCTTTAAATGTCTGGTATAATTCAGCAGTGAATCTATCAGGTCCTGGGCTTTTCTTTGATGGGAGACTTTTTTATGGCTTTGATCTCATTTATCATTATAGGTTTGTTGAAATTTTCTATTTCTTCATGGTTCATTCTTAGTTGGTTATATATGTTCACAAATTTCTCCATTTATTTTTGGTTTTCAAATTTGTTGGCATATAGCTTTTCATAATAGTCTCTGATGATTCTTTGTGTTACTGTGGTCTTAATTGTTCAATTTTTTTCATTTCTGATTTTATTTGGGTCTTCTTTTATTTAACTAAAAATTTTTATTTTGTCTATTTTTTCAAAAAATAACTTTTTGTTTTGTTGATCTTGTGCATTATTTTTTAAGTTTTGATTGAAGTTATTTCTCCTCTGACCTTTATTATTTCTTTTTTTTTCCTGCTAATTTTGGGTTTGGCTTATTATTGCTTTTGGAGTTCCTTGAGGTGCATCCTTAGGTTGCTTATTTGAAATCTTTCTCCCTTTTTTGATATAAGCATTTATTGCTATGAACTTCCCTCTTAGTATTCCTTTTGTCATACCTCATAGATTTTGGTATGTTCAAGTTTCATGTTCATTTCTTTAAATAATTTTTTTATTTCCTTCTTAATTTCCTCTTTGACCCATTGGTCATTCACAATCCTGTTGTTTACTTTCCATGGATGTGTATTTTCCAAGGTTCCTCTTGTTATTGGTTTCTAGTTTTATTCTGTTGTGGTCAGAAAAGATACTCAATATAATATGTACTTTTCTGAGTTTGCTGAGACTTGTTTTGTGGCCTAATGTATGATCAATTCTGGATAATATTTCATGTGCTGATAAAAATAATGTATATTCATTAGGAGCTGGGCGAAATGGTCTATAAATTACAATTACGCTTATTTGGTCTAATGTGTAGTTTAATTCCAATGTTTCTTTGTTTACCATTTTTTGTCTCAATGTTCTCTCCTTTACTGAGAGTGAGGTGTTGAAGTCCCCTGCTATCATTGTAGTCAGTATATCTCCCCATTTGTATCTACTAATGTTTGCTTTATTTATTTGGGAGCTCCAATTATTATGTCGTCTTGATGAATTGACCCTTTTATCTTTATATAGTGACTATATTTGTCTCTTTTGACAGTCTTTCATTTTTAGTCTATTTTATCTGATATAGGTATAACTACTCTGCTCTTTTTTGGTTTCTAGTTGCATGGAACACTTTTTTCCCATTCTCTTTCCGTTTCTGGATTTATAGGTGAAATGGGTGTCTTGTAGGCAGCATATCGTAGGGTCTTATCTCTATCCATTCAGCTACTTTATGCCTTTTAATTGGAGAATTTAGTCAATTTACATTCAGAGTTATTATTAATAATTCAGAACTTACTGTGATAATTTTGTTGCTTGTTTTTGGTTATTTGGTAATTCCTCTCTTTTTTTCCTTTCTTTCTTACCATCTTCCTTTGTGGTTAAGTGATTTTCCTTGGTAGTGTGTTTTAATGTATTTACTTTTTATTTTCAGTGAATCTGTTATAGGCTTTTGCATTGTGGTTACCATGAGGCTTACAAAAACCATCTTATAGATATAATAAGTTATTTTAAGGAGATGACAACTTATCTTACATTGAAAACAAACAAAGAAGCAAATAAAAAAGTTTTTAAAGGCTCCACATTTTAACTTTATCCTTCATCTTCACATTTTGACTTTGTTGACTCAGTTTATATATCTTATATTGCCTATCTCTTATCAGGTTGCTGTAACAATTATTGATTTTGATAGATTTGTCTTTTGAGCCTCACACTAGTGTTATTAGTGAATGGCAAATCACAGTTACAGTATTAGAGTATTCTTGGTTTGTCTATGTACTTAATTTTACTAGTGGGTTTTATAGCTTCAAATATTTTCTTTTTTTCGTGTTAATGTTTTTTTTCTTTCAGATTGAACAACTTCCTTCAGCATTTCTTTTAAGATAGGCTGATAGTAGTCAATTCTCCCAGTGTTTGTTTGTCTGAGAAAGATTTATCTCTTATTCATATTTAAGGTTGGCTTTATTGGATATACTATTTTTGAATGGCATTTTTCTCTTCAGTACTTTGGAATTATTCCATTACGTCCTAGCTTGTATTGTTTCTGTTGAGAAGTCTGTTGCCAGATGAATTGGAACACTTTTACATTCTATTTGCTTCTTTTCTTTTGCTACCTTTAAGATCTTCTCTCTGTTCTTGGCTTTTGAGAATTTGCTTATTATATGTCTTGGTGTAGTCTTATTTGGGTTGAATCAGCTTGGTGTTCTCATAAACTTTCTGTACCTGGATATTTATATCCTCAAATTTTGGGATGTTTTCCATTATTATCTCTTTGAATAAACTTCCTAGCCTTTGCTTTTGTTCAACTTCCTCTTGAATACCAATAATTCTTAGATGTGGTCTTTTGAGATAATTTTCTTTATCTCATGGGCAATCCTCTTCCTTTTACTCTTGTTTCTTTTTTCTCCTCTGACTGTATATTTTCACACAGTCTGTTTTCAAGATCACTGCTTCTTTCCTCTGCTTAATCCATTCTGCTGTTGAGTACCCCTAATTAATCTTTTAGTTCAGCAAATATAGTTCTCAGTTCCAAGGTTTCTATTTATTTAAAAGATATTCCAATTTCATTAAATTTAACTAATAAATTTCTGAATTGTTTTCTTTGTTATCTTCAAAATCATTGAGTTCCCTTAAAATTGCAATTTTGAATTCTTTTGTCAGAGAATTCATATATCACTGTCTCATTAGAGTCAGTCACTGGTTTGTTGCTTTATATATTTGAGGAGGTTGTGATTCCCTGTTTGCTGTTGTTTCTTGTAGATATATATCTGTGTCTTTGCATTAATGGATTAGTAATTTATTCTAGTCTTGTATGTCTGGCCTGTTTTTCGGTTTTGGCTTTTGTTTGTTTTTAAGAGATGGGGTCTTGTTCTATCACCCAGGCTGGTGTGTAGTGGCATGATCATACTAGCTCACTGCAGCCTCAAACACCTGTGCTCCAGGGATCCCCTTGCCTCAGCCTCACAAGTAACTGAGACTACAGATTTATGCCACTATGTATGGCTAATTAAAAAACGTTTTAGCAATGGGGGTCTCACTGTGTTGCCCAGGCAGGTCTCAAGCTTTTATCCTCAAACAATCCTCCCACTTCAGCCTCCTGAGTAGCTGCAGCTGCAAGTTTTGATTTCCATTGGATATTTTTGCTTAGAAATTATTTTTAATTTAAGTGTTTATTTCCTTTCTTTTTTTCCCCCACTAGGTTGCTGCCTCCTATTTGGCACTAGATGGTGTAGTAAGACTATGTTTACCTTAGTTTTAGTAAACAATTTGGGACAGGGAGTACCACCTGTCCCAAATAGGGAAGGTTCCAAAGAGAATATCCAGGTAGTGTAGCAAAAGTGGCTACAGGTTCATGCCTAGTGGTCTTGTACAATGATCTTCCCACAGAATGGTGAAATTGAACAGCTACTCTGATTTGGTGTCTCCTTTGGCTGAGTGACAGAGCAGAGTCCAAGGCTGGGGATGGAAGTTCCACCTGCCTACTTTTTATCTGGCTGTGCTCAGTTATATTTCTCCCTTCAGGCACTTCTCATGCTTCCAATGGGTTGAAGCAGGAACAACCCAAAGGAGTTCACTTGAGTTTCCTGCCAGCAAACTGAAGGTGGGGAAGCTGGCTTTCCACCCCAGTCCTACTTTTTTTCAGTGTAGAAACTGTGAATTTTCCCTGTCCCAAATTGTTTACTAAAACTAGGGTAAACATAGGCTTACCACACCATCTAGTGCCAAAAAGGAGGCAGCAACCTAGTGGGGCCGGGGAAGAAAGAAAATAAATACTTAAATAAATTAAAAATAATTTCTAAGCAAAAATATCCAATAGAAACCAAAACTTGTACCTGTAGCTACTCAGGAGGCTGAAGTGGGAGGATTGTTTGAGGCTAAAAGCTTGAGACCTGCCTGGGCAACATAGTGAGACCCCCAATGCTAAAACTTTTTTTTTAATTAGCCAGACATGGTGGCATGCAACTGTAGTCTCAATTACTTGGGAAAATTTTCCACATGCTTGGTTCTCGGCAGGTCATGAAGAGGGGTGCTGCAGATATGGAAGTCTGCTTCTCTTACTGTCTGTTTGGAGTTTTTTCTGCTTCTCTGTGGCCCTGAAAAGTGTCTCACCTTCTTATTTGAGTTCTGAGATATTGCTGATGATAATCTTGGTGCTGCATATTTGTTTTTGGTTTTCTGTTGGGGGAGTAAAGCAAGCTTGCTTCTATGCTGCCATTTTGGAACCAGAAGTCCCTAACTGCTACATTTTCTAATCATTCTTCTACTCTGAGTTCGTCATCATCTCCTTTAGGGAATCTTTATTGCCTTTCAACTCTTGGTAAGATTATATGCTATTCTTGAATTTAACATAGTGTTCTATGCTTTTCTGCATCACACAAGCTTACCACCAGGGACAGTGAATTTCAAGAACCATTTGTTATTCACTTTTATTTTTCTTTCAACCAGCAGAGTGCCCAGCATATATTATGTATTTAGTAAAAATTGGTGAAATTAAGCTAAACAGTTGACCGAGCTTAGACACTGAATGATAATAACCTCAAAGCCTTATATTCTATCTCCTCATATGTTTCAGAACTCAACTCTATAAATAAATCCCCATTAAATTTTCTTTATGTTAGATTCCAGCTGTATTTTGAAAATTAAGGAGGAAGATTTCAGATCCTGATCTTCCCATTTTTAACTTGCTGATCAAGGTATCAATGTCTTAAGCAGATATTTAACCATATGTAAAACTTGACAAGTTCAAGAGTAGAATCCCCAGAATCCATATGTTCATTTAATCAGTATTACTAGGCAAGACATATTTATAAAGTATTTTTATTTTTACTTAAAAAAAGTAGATTACAATTTTCCACTAATTATAACTGTGGTAGAAATCAGTATGGTAATATCAGAAAGCATGGAAATATACAGAGAAAGAAAACAAAAATCAGCCATAATTCTGCCACCAAAGATAACAACTGTTAAAATTTGGTGCGTGGTCTGCCAGAATTTTCCATGATATTTCTTTGCAACAATACTACAATTTGCTGTTTTGAGGTCTCTTTCATTTTTTTTTCTTAGCAATATAAGAACATCATTTTTCCAGGCAATAAAGATTTGCCTCTAATGCTGTTTTTAATTTCAGCTTGGTGTTTTATTGTATGACTATAACCCTTTATTATGAACATTGAAGTTTCCAAAAACTATTATGAAATTTTTATGTACATATTGTTGCTATATTATCTATTTAGATAGTTTGTGTGATGGGGTATTTATTTACATATATTAGTATAGGGTTTAAGTATGCAATTACATTTTAGAATCTTGTTTATGTGAATGTCGCCCTTGAAAACATGGACAAATAAAGGGCCACAATAATTCATGTCTTCCAGTTCTGTAGCTAAGATGAAAATAATACTTATTTGTAGATTTTTGGTGGTGATTTTGCAAGTCATTCATTTATGTGGGGTTGGTAAGTCATGTAACTTTATGCTTTTCAATGCTTTGCCAGTAAAATGGAACTTATAATACTTGCCTCATCCTCCATGGTGAAGACAGGAGAGTATCTCTAAGCACTGAGAGAAGTAAAATCACATATAGATTATGATTTTCTAGTTTTTCTCATTGTTCTTCCTTATTGTGATTTTGTTTGTCATTAGTTTTTCCACTCATCCATCTTATCATAAATGATGACTCTCTTAGGTATAATTTCCTTTTTGTTCGTGTGTGTTACATGGGTTTCTTTTCTTACAAGGCAATATTTAGTGCGACACAGGAACACATAATAAATATATTTTAAAATTACATTTCAAAGTGAGGTATTGTATCAAAGTGAACCTTAAAATATGGGAAGCCTCTGAAGTGGAGGAAAAGATGAAACAAATGGATTAAATGAGATGTGGCCACCACGGGGGATATTCTACTTCATAGAAGTCCTAGAAATCTCAATGAAATTACTACATAATTTATGCAGGTTCATAAATAATCCATCTCAACCTTTTTCTTTAAGAAGTCAGTTTTCAAGTACATAAACTAAGCAATCCTGGTGACCCACCTCCAACATGAGATGGGGAAATCTATTTCAAGCTTAAAAAATGACTTCTTGGCGTGTGGTTAATGGAATATTTGCCAGTTTCTTTATCAAGGCCAAAGGGACATTAGAAAATGCACACTCTTTGATCATTTATTAATGCACCATGCTCTGTGACTGTTAAAATAATTTTAGCATTCAGGAATTGGCCTAGGAGAGTGGAAGAAGCTTGAGAGGATGGCCGAACTGTAATTTGAAAAGTGCTTTTACTGTCCTGGCTGAACTGTGCTATATAATTCTTGTCCTTGCTATAATTAGACACAGGTATCAGTATTACAATACCATTTTTATTAATGGGGAAAAAAGGAGCAGGGGAGATAAAGAGGTGGTGTTTTATTCTTTGAATAACTCAGAGTCTGCACAAAAAATGAGAGCACTAGGTTCTGATCCAGAATTCCAGCCACCCCATCATCCTGCATTCCAAGGCTCATAAGTAACTTAAAGTATTAGATAGTATAGATTTCCTTTCAATGATGGATGAAGGTCTTACCTTAGTCATGATAGGAGCCTCACATGTGCCTAAAAACTGGGGATTAGCCCTGT
Organism: Mandrillus leucophaeus; assembly: GCF_000951045.1. Classification (NCBI taxonomy): domain Eukaryota; kingdom Metazoa; phylum Chordata; class Mammalia; order Primates; family Cercopithecidae; genus Mandrillus; species Mandrillus leucophaeus. The sequence continues at coordinate 1,089,512 of NW_012104976.1, read as the reverse complement.
GGTGACCAGACATGATTGTCCCTATCTTCCTGGAGAGATGTTCCATGAGTGAAGAGATCATCCATCATCAGTAAAAACAACATTCCCTTCAGTCTTCTAACACAAAGGATTTGTCTCCCAAATGTGCACATCTGGAAATCTTATCTAGGCTTGCATAATGGCCAGTGTTTAAGCATAATCTGTGTATAAGTAAATTCAGCTGAGAGGCAAACTCTGAAGCCTTAGCACTACTGAGTTCTCTTCTGTTAAGTTTTACTGTCTGCACAAGAAAATTAACAGGAGGTGGACAAGAGGCTCTAAACAGATGACTTTACAAAGAATATGGCCATGCTTCCTGACATAAAATTGTATTTGCTATGCAGCACCACTGTACGGTTAAGCAGCTCTCAGTGCTATGAGCCAGTTCCTCTGCTCTTTTGGACAAAACTGTCTTCTGATTTTAGGGATGTGTGTCCATGAGGAAGGGTGGGTATACAAGAGGGTACTGAATTTATGTTCTTTGTATATTATTGGCAATGAATGTTCCAACTTTATTGCGTAGATTATCTGTACTAATCTCTAAAAAGTCTTCAGAGGGACATTATTGTATAGTTGAGAAATCTGGTATACAAAGGGTGACTTGACATGGCTAGAAGTGATGTAACACACATTAAAATCCATCGATATAACTTCATTAGTTTTCTTATCATTTCTTCCATGAACATTTTCAAGATTCCACCATTGGGCATTTGTTGACTTTTTCCTTCTGTTAAATTGCTGGAGAAAATTACCAGAAAGCCGCTTCTGCTGATGAAGAGAATTGGTGTAGATGGAAGGACCACATGGAGTCCGTGGGGACAGCTGCTGGCTTACCTAGTGTTGGTGATGTTATTGAAAATCCAAACTCAAGAAATCACACGATTTTCTGCCTTCTCTTGGTTTTCAGGGATCTTCCATGTGGATGACTATTGGTGGGATTATCATTGATGGAGCAATGCATGCCTTATTATAAGCCTCTTTCAAACCAAGCTGCTTATAATTTGATCTGTGGTTTTGCAGAGGTTCTGGGCCTTTATTGAAAGCTCAGAGTTCTTCAATAATACCAGGTGAAAATGGAAAGAAATACCATTTCTAAGAGGGAGTTCTGATACTTCTTTTTGTCTCTGTACTGAAAGCTGTCTCTTATACACATCTAGATGTGTATAAGAGACAGTGAAAGCTCAGAGTTCTTCAATAATACCAGGTGAAAATGGAAAGAAATACCATTTCTAAGAGGGAGTTCTGATACTTCTTTTTGTCTCTGTAGCATTTAGAAAACTGGGAATATTTTAGTTTCATCAAGATCTTATTCAATGTATTACATTAGGTAAGAGTTGGTCTCTTCAGTCAGGCAGATCTAAGTTTAAATTGTGGCTCTGCCACTTCTAAGTTCTCTGACTGTAACAACAACTTTAACAACTTTACCTGAACTGGTTTTGCTATCTGTGAAACAGAGACCTTCATAATTCCTTACCTTATAGGGCTGTTTTGACACTTAAATAAAATAGTTGTGGTAAATCACTTAGTACAGAGCTGGGCAATTTGATGTTGATTGTTATGTTTATTTTTACATACTGATTCAAATGATTCTAGAAAACATTTATGACATTATTAAGCAAAAGTAGTAGAAGATGATGCCCACAGTTGTTGCAACTATATAAAAATAAAAATGATTACAAATGGAGGCAGAATAGCTGAGATTTACATCTTGGCCTTTGGAGTCTGACCTGAGTTCAAATTTTGGTCCAAAAACTTCTCTGTGTGATTCTGGAATTTTTTCTTAACCATCCTAAGCCTCAGTTTTCCCTTATGTAAAATAAAGTTAATTATAGTTCGTATATAATCAGAGTGCTTTAAGGATTAAATGAGATTGGTCCTATAAAGTTCTTAGAGCAGTGTCTGACAAGTAGCAAGGGAGCAATAAATGTTAAATATTGCAAGGCAGTAATAAATATATTTATTTCAGTCTGATGAGATTGTCAGCATTTTAACTTAAGTAACATTTATCTAAGACTATTTTTTTCATTGTTATCTTAGTGTTAAAGTGGGAACCCTTCCACAGAATCAGTGTAATCCAAGTCTGCCTTTAGAATTAAAATTCGAAGTGGTATTTGTGATTTCAATATTTATGTCCCCTGACTCTTGTGATCATTTTTAGTAGAAATTCCCTGAAAATATCCAAGGAAGCCCACCTTGTGACGACCCAGACTAAAGAAGACAAATCAAAGGAAGCAAAAAGAGGACATGAATAGTTCTTTGCTACATATGAAAACAGGATTGTTGTTTGGGAATATACTTTTCCAGATGAGGAAGTTGAAATATAATGAGAACCTCATTTTTAGTTCCCTATGGGAACAAGGATGACAGGGCCATCCTTGTGAGTGGAGAAGCAAAGGAAGTGGCGTGATGATTCCAGTAATGTCATCGTTATCAATTAGGCCCACCAAGATCCCCTGAGATGCATGCACTTCTAGTCTCCAAGTCTGTCACATGGAACCTGTGTGTCAGAGCCAGGAGTGACCTTAGCAAACACCTTGTCAAACCTTTTCATTTGCAGAATGGTGAAGTGAATTGGTGCTTATGCAGCTGATACGTGGAGTAACCACTGCTTAAACATTCTCTCACAGCTCCTAGTCTAGTGCTTTTTCCACTCTGCAGGGACCTCTCTGCTCTAGCCAAATTTGAAGAAATTACCTTACAGAGAAAGGCACATTCAATAAAAAAATTAAACAGTTTGGGGGCCAGGAAAGTTCCTTAACTTCTCTGAATTTCAATGGCCTTAACTGCACTGAGTTGAAATGAGTAAATTAGATAATGTCTTCATAACATCAGCCAATAACAATAAAAATTAACAAATACTGAGCACTTATCATGAGCCAAATGTTACTCTAACTGCTGTCTTATATAACTATCTCAATCTTCAGAATAATTCACATTGTGGAGTAGTTACTATCATTATCTCCCTGTGATAATGGAGACAAAATGAATTGCTCAGAGTCATATGGTAGGTGATGGAGTGAGATTTTATTAGTGTTCTGACTTCAAAACCCACATTCCCATTTATCATGAAATTCTGCCTCCTTAGTGGGTGCTGCATACGTGGAAGCTGCTACTATTATGACCAACCTTACCTAAGGTACACTGACAACCTGAGTGATAATGGCATTTGCTTTCTGGTAGCATTTTGTCAGTATCTGTGGCACAGTAAAGGCAAAATGGGTGATGTCTCTAATAGCTAATCAGAACAGTTTCCCTGATTGTTTGGATTGCTAACTTAGTTCTTAATGCCCAGGTAATTGCAAAAATGGCTCTAAGTGAATGGAAGATGAGAGGGCCCCCAAATTAAGGTGCATGCCAGCAAGTGATGCTTCCCTCCTTTCAAAGGGAGAATAAAGAAAGATACTAATGTTTGTGAAGTGCTTGCTATGGGCTGAGAACTTTTCCATTTGATTTGCATAGGTTCTCTCTCTCTCTCTTTCTCTTTGAAACAGAGTCTTGCTTTGTTGCCTAGGCTGGAATGCAGTGGAGCAGTGATCTCAGATCGTGGCTCACTGCAACCCCCACCTCCCAGGTTCAATCAGTTCTCCTGCCCCAGCCTCTGGAGTAGCTGGGATTATAGGTGTCTACCACTATGCCCTACTAGTTTTTTGTACTAGTTTTCAATGTACTATTTTTTTTTTTTTTTTTTTTT
>NW_012104976.1:1073712-1085563 GCF_000951045.1 Mandrillus leucophaeus | reverse complement strand
TCGTGATTCGCCCGCCTCGGCCTCCCAAAGTGCAGGGATTACAGTCGTGAGCCACCACGCCCGGCCACTCAATGTACTATTTTTATAGAAATGGAGTTTTACCATGTCGGCCAGGATTCTCCCCAACTCCTGACCTCAAGTGATCCGCCTAACTTGGCCTCCAAAAGGGCTGGGATTACAGGTGTGAGCCACCGCACCCGACCACGTAGTTCTCTCAGTTAAATTTTGTTATAACCCACAAAGGTCTTTGCAATTGTTTTTGTTTTATGAATGAGTTCACTTAAACTCAGAGAAAGAAAATAACTTTTTCATAGCTGTATGACAAATCAAGTGTCAGAGATAAAATTTGAACCCAAGTCTGTGGGCTATCAAAGACCGTGAACTTTCTTTATCTTACTACCTTCTGGACAGGTTTATTTTTATCTTTTGACTTCTCTTGACCACAGTGAGATGAACACACACTCCCCCAGTGCACACAGGTAACCTTCCTCACACATACAAACCCTGCCTGTCACAGCCGTCTTCCTCCCCTCCCTTCATGTGGGGTGGGTCCTTTGAGGAATCCTCCTCTTCTTCATTGTGCTAATTAGATTGATTCCTAGGAATTGATGAAAATGGACAGACATGTGCTAATGGAGGTTCTGAATCACTGCACTAATGCACTGCATCATTTATTCATCTATGCAGACCTATATGAGTAGAAAGAAAGCTGTGCCTCCTTGTAATAAAACCCAGATGAGCTTGCAAAGTGTAATCAAGTCCACTGGGCATTTAAATTCTGAGGCACACATCAAGGCTGCTCTTTGAACAGGTGCTACACCTGAGCCGTGGGGAAATTACATGAAATACTGAATTCACCCAGAAGACAGTGAGTGTCCCAAAGGAGGTAAATACGAACTTCTGCATCGGAATCCAGGGCTTACTCCTGGGGCCCGCCTTCTGGCTTCAGATCATGAGAGTAAGAAAGGCCTGGCTTGGAATTTGCATGAAGGAAGATAGCTTTGTGTGTGTGTGTGTGTGTGTGTGTGTGTGTGTGTGTGTGTGTGTATTTCTGGTATTTCTGTCTTTCACTTGTTCATTCTTTCAACAAGTGTTGAGACTCTATTGAGTGGAGACACTGCTAGGTGCTGAGCTTACACTAGTGAACCAGACATGACACTGGTGCTTGTATATAGACCTAAGAGTTGAGACGCAGTGTTTTGCCACTGTATTATCTGTTATGATTCATGTAATGAACAATATAATGTATTACTGTAATTGCCACTCATCTGCCCTTGTGTCTAATCAGTTACTCTTGTGTAGTAACACTCTGGGCAAGGAGAGATAACAAATTAGCAAACATGGTCCTTCTGCCATCAGCTAACCTCTGACACACACCTAGAAGTATCAGGGTCCCATATATTTTTGAGCCACTCGAACCACTTTGCTGTCTTTTCTCTGTAGCCAATCTGGTCAACCTATGATGTCTAGTCTCTGAAGCAGGAGTCAGAGCTTCTCTTCTTGGAAGCCCAAACACTGTTGAGGTATGAATTGAAGCTGTGTAGTGCAATGGGAGGAATTATGCTCTGAAATCAGATACATCTGAGGTATATCCTGGACCTGCCATAGACTAACAGGTGATGAGGAACAACTCCTAGGCACAGAGCCTTGATTACTCCTATATAGAAGGAGGAAAACAATGTCTTGCCTGTGAGGTCTGCTGAATTAAATAAGATAATGCATACAAAGCTCTTGGAATTCAACAAATGTGAGTTCTCCACACCTCAAGCATTTGCTCAGTTTCACGTCAGTTCTTTTGCTACCTAGGAAAGCACGTCTGGAAATAATGTGAGTTATCATATAAAATCCTCACAAACTAGGTCCAGTTTATTTTCCAGCCTCATGCATAGAGCTTTGGGTGGTTGAGGTTACATCTGTCCCAATGTATCATAAGGGGCTTTGTCTACGAGAGTAGGAATTCTTGAGGGCCGAGGTCATGGCCAATGTGTTCTTTTATCTGTCAAGTTTAACTGAGTTCTAGACTGCCATGTGCACTTAATAAAATGCTTGTTAAATTAAAGGATATCTCAATAGCATATTACTGCTGTATGTCAAACACCTCAATGACTTTATAATGACATTTGAATCTCTTTACCATCCGATTAGATCTTAACTCCAAAGTCTCCCTTATTTCCAGAGCTGTGGTCTTAAAAAATATATAATTTAGAAAAACTTTGTATTAAGAATGCCATTTAAAACTGCTTGGCTGTCTTGGGTTATAGCCATTTGATTATGCAGCTAAAAATGATACTATGACATCTTGCAGCTTGCTGGGAAAACCCATAAGGTTAATACTTGATTATAAAATCAAGTTTGCAACAATTGCAATGGAGCTTATGTCAGCAGTTTCTTTAATGACAAGGTAATTTTAACTGAAATGTCTGCATTATTTTGTTTACTCATGGTCTAAGCATGTGAGTATTTTTTCATGCTGCATTCAGTCACATTAAACGCTAACTGTAAGGCATCTTATTTGAACATAGCATTTTTAATTTCATAAATTCCAAGTGCTGGCAAATAATCATTACTTTATTATTCTTATTTTAGGGGTTAAAAACTGAGTCTGAGGTTAAAATAACTACAGATCAAAAACAAGTACACAAACCAAAACAACACTATTTGGGATTAACTAGAGGAAAAAGTCAATGTAAATTAATAAACAGTCTAAATATGTATTATAAAATATGATATTATTTTCAATGATATAATATCACTCATTCAAAAGTAGTTTTTTGATATGGTCTAGATTAGAAATTATTTGATCATCAGAAAGAGGAATATAAAATTAATTTTTTATACAACATTGATCCTATAAGTGGAACAGTCACAAAAGTAATAAAATATGTAGATATGCAAAACTGGTGAGGTGTTTTCCTATATTACAGAAATTAGAAATGGGAAAAATAAGTTATTAATAATTATAACAGACATTGAAATCATAATGACAGGGTGTTATGGTCTTCCTGGGCCAGACACATGAGTTCAGCTTTAGTTGAGCCTTGCTTCTTTGGCATGAAGTCCCTGAGGGTGGTCCATGCATAAAAAAGTCAAAGCAGCTCATGGTAACTCTTTATTACTTGGGACTTTGGTCCAGTAATTTAAGCTGGACCACAGGGAGTGCTGTTTTATTTTCCTGGGCTATATGGGATTAAATAACCCAGAAATAAAATAATTAAAGACCAGTTCTTCCTTCTTTCCTGAAGCCCAAACCAGAGCTAATTATTTTTCTCGTTAGTTGGAGGAAAGGCCATCCCAAATTAGCTGGGTACAGGAAATGGCGCTAGAGACAGATCAAGAGAGAAGGCTTTACCAATGCCTAGAGCTGACTGGCCTAGCCTTTTGCCTTCCCCTTGCCATGGCATTCAGAAGAATGGGGAGGTGGTGGTAGGGGAGGAGAGACATACACACACACACACACACACACACACACACACACACACACAAATACACACAGAGAGAGGGGGAGAGAGAGAGACACACACACAGAAGGAATAAAAATAAGAGCAAACAAATGCTGAGTATCCTTCCTACATAGATACAATGGACAAAATAAGGAAGAGAATTAAGTCAAACTAAACACAATTATTATTAGATTTTAAGTGACTCCACTCAATGGTTTATTGCCAAAAAGATGTTAAACCTGATCTAACTTTAGCAGGTCTTCTTCCTTGTGAGATGCAGTAAAGGGAAGGGCATAAAGAATTCTGCCTGAAGGTCAACATCAGAACCCTTTACATACATTATCTTACCAGGTGTGTGGTGGGTACTATTAATAGCCCCATTTTATAGATGAGTAAACTGAGTTTCAAAGAGTTCAAGAAATTTGCCCAATTCATAAAGTTAGTAAGCTATGGTCATTCTAATAAAAGTCTGTCTTACTCAAGCTTTCAAAACCAGACCTTACAACAGTTCCAGTGCCACCAATTATTCATTGTGTTCCCTCCAGCAAACCAGATACTGAACAAAAACTTGTTGAATGAATAAATTCCAAGAAGAAACTATCTGGCTTCTCAGACCGAGGCAAATTAATCCTACTTTTTAGAGCTGCTGTAAAAATTAAATGAAAACGTCGAATGATGAGCTTTAGAAGAAAATATAAAAAGACTCTTAAAGGGCGGAAGTAAATTCTTAGTGAATTATAAGGATGATCTTGACTTCTTTTGTGTGTTTACATCTGTAACCTTTAAGGCTTATGTCAGAAAGAGCAAGTATTCTTTTACTGTCTGTTATTCGGGACCATCACTAGGAGTGAGACTGGCCATTCCTCTTTGAGTGGACTGTGACGCTCTAGCATTCTTATAAATGCGTGCTTCTAAAGTGCTTGCACGCATTTAGTCCCCTAAAGAAATATAAGAATTCTTCATTCCTGTCTTGTGAGCGTGATTATTTCCCCTGCATAATTCAGACATACCAGTTTAAAGATGAATAATTACACTCTCAAAATAAGTAAGGAATCAGTTAATTTTTGCTTTCTCTGTAACAGTTACCTGCAAACAAAATACGTGATTCCCAACTAAAGTGCCACGTTGTAACCTGTGAGTTGCTCAGGAAGTGGGGGTCGATTTAATACAAATCCTCAGAATGAAACCTCAATGCAATACTTAGGCAAGTGGTCAGGGAGTGTCTGCTTACTTTGAACCCTTTCAGGAAGAGTTGGTTCAGTTTTGAAATTGCTGGCTTCTCTGCAGTGTTTAAATTATCATTGAATTTGTAGAGATTCAGTTGAACCACTCAAAAAAATTTATGGATTCATCAAGGCTTACCTAGATAATTCAACCCAGGAGTCTAAACATATGTTCGGTACATTAAACACTACACCACTCTCTCCCACCCCCCTTTTATAGGGCAATATTCCAATTTTCCTCCACCTACGACATAAGCCCAACAAATTACCTCGTATTTTCTATGCCTCACTCTCTGTAAGCAAATTATCAAGTCATCTTGGTCCTAAGAAAAACTGATTTTAACCAAAGTATTCTCTCTTCATTTACCAAACTTCTTTGTTGAAAATACCTACTTCATCTTCACTTTTTTCTTATCTTCTGCTCTACAAGACACTTTCATTTTCACAGCTAAGCTCTGATAAAGCAGAAAAATTAACACATTTTATTTCGATCCAACTGGTAACAACACCAACAGAATTTGGCCTAAGGTGCTAATCTGCTCTTCACTCCTTTTTGTAATCAGCATCATCATTTATCTGTGTCACTCAAGGTGGGAGCACCACCTTTGAGAACACATTTAGTCTGTAGGCTTGATAAGAGAACTTTATAACTTGCAACCCTGATTCCCATATTTTATTCATGATTTTGATACTCCTAGTCATTATTTCAGTAACCGTCCATTCAAGGCAGCAGGTTAATGTATATGATAAATTTCTCTGCTAATGACTCCAACAATTGACTGTCATGGCTGGAGGCAGTCTCTGGCAGACAGTATAAGGCTATTCTTCGTTGGTGATGCAACTGCATGAATTCTATGTATGTACTGACTAATTCAAAGGGACTTAAACTATTTGGGAGAAGGTACTCAGCCAAATTACATTTCTAAGCTGTGAATTGTCAGGATTGGAATTAAACTCACTTTAAACATTGTAGTTCATAACCTTTTACTATTGCAGCATTTTAGATGAATGGATAGGAATTCATTTTATTGAGATAACTGGAGCATTCTTCCATATAAAATACTGAACTGTAATCACTGGACTGGAAGACCTACATTAGATTCAGATATGCCAGTAATTCTCTATGTGACCTTAATTAATTTAATTAACTTTTTTGGGTCTTACTTTCCAGATGATGGTTTGCATACTTTGATAATAGATGTTCAGCAAGTACTGTTGAGTGAATGTGTTGTTAGAATTTAAAATCTCTCTTGCTGCCAAAATTCGATTTGGCAATAATCCAGACTTACAGATTCTTTCTTATCTGTTTTCTCTCTTCCTAGTCTCATTCTCTTAGTTCAGACCATCATTTCTTTCCAAGATTATGTCAATTGTTGTCTGTTTTCCTGCTTCTGCTTTTTCCCCTTTGTTAGTGTCTTCACAACGCAATGAAAGTGATCTTTCTGAAGCACACATTTGGTTGTTCACTTTCATGCCTAAGGTTTCTCTATTGCCTTTACTATAGAGCACAGATCTTTGCCGTGGCTTAGACCTGGCTCTAGTTTACTTCTTCAGCTTCATTTTCTCACTCCTCCTTTCCTTTTTGAACACTTTGATTTCTGGTGTTTTTGTAAGAAGGTGTTTTTTACCTTGAGATCCTTGTACCAGATATTCGTTCTGCTTAAAACACTGGTCTCCCCTCTCTGACAAGCTGGTTCTTCCTAGTCATCCTTCAGATTGTAACTTGCAAGTTAATTTCTCTAAGAGGCCTTTGCTGACATCCTGAATTTAGTGCTAGGTCTCCACTCCTTAATGTTCTTATGAAATCGTGTTTCTCACCCATCTCAGCAGGCTTTACATGTAGTGAAGTGACTATGTCTTTGTCTCTAACTGTCCCTAGACGGTGAGTTGTACTGAAGGATGAAAGCTTTATTTACCTTGACTCCTGCTGAATTACCAGTCTCTAGCAAAGTGCCTGGCACATTATAGATGTTCAATAAATATTTGTTAAATGGATTAATAAATGCAACAAACAACAGAAATTTGTTTATGTTGTTTCACTCTTTTTTATAGAACATGGAGTTGAGTTTATTACTGCGCACTGTTTCCAATTTCGCATGTCTATCTGATGTAAAATGTGTTTTATATGTACAGAAAAAACAAGGATATGTGTTTATTTTCGAGCATAAATATGCACTTTATTACTCAAGAGAAAGAGAGAAAAGAGTAATATGTAAGTATTAAGGAATGGAAACAAATAAATTATTTGTTTATTACTAATTTCCATGCAGGCATACTAGGCTAAAAATGGTATGCCATCGGTTATCCTCACATACCTTAAATTGTATCAATAGGTTCTCTGGATTGTCAAATGAAAAGTATTATGCCCTTCTGGGAGGGAAATCACTTTCTAATAATGAACTAACTGTGAAACATTAGCATCTGTGGAGAAAGATATTTGAAAATAATAATACAGACATTAACTCAAAACCTAATTTCCTTTGCTTAGTATGTTCAGAGAAGAAACTCATAGAAAATTGTTTCAGATGGCAAATGCAAATTATTTAATGGATTCACCCCATGGTATGGAAATCTCTGTGAGACAGGCTATGAGCAAACTATGAGGTGATGCTTAAATTATATTTTAGTAAACTATGTTTTCTTCCCATATACATTTCTGGAATGGTTGGCTCTCTAGATTAATATTTTGATTCTAGAGCCAAAAGGATTGGCTGAATAATGAATGTGGTAGTCAGAGAAAGAAACTAGTTGAGGATGCTTGTAAGTTCTGGCCTGAGAAACTGGGCAGATGGTATTGCTATCAACAGGGAGAAAGAAGATTGAAGATGAAATAGGTTTTGGGGATAAGATCAAAATTCAGCTGCAGACATGTTAAGTTGTTTGACATTTTTATTAGACACATGCCAGAGGAGATGTTGAGTGGGTAGGATGTAGATAAGTCTGTACTTTGGGGAGATAAATTAATGCAGGATGTATGGTTGTGAAACTTATTGGCGCAAAAATGGTACTTAAAGCTCTGAGACTAGGTGATATCACCTAAGTGAATGTGAATGCACAAGGAAAGAGGAGCAAGGACTGAGGCTTGGAGCACCCTAATGTTAAAGGCTGGAGAAGAGGAGGAGCCAACAAAGACAAATGAAAGACTGGTGAGGGAGAAGGAGCACCAGGAGAAAGTGGTGGCCAGGAAGCGAAGTGAAGAAAGCGAATCGGCTGTGCTAAATACTGTTGGTAGACCCATAAGATAGGACTGAAATTGACTCTTAGCTTTAGCAATGTGGTGGTCATTGGTGCCTTAGAGAATAGGAGAGGAAGGAGCAAGATCCTGAGTGGGGTGGGTCTAATAGAGACTGGGAGGAAAATAATTCTAGACTGTGAGAACAGACAATTTTCTATAATCCATATTTCACATCTTTATGAGAATTTTTGACCTAGTTCTGAATGATCCTTTTCTGGATTTTCACATATTACAAGTTCCTTGGAAGCAGAATCACTTTCCTTCAATTAAAAAAAGTTCTGGTAACAAAAAACAATGTAGATGAGCAGCAGTGGGAAAGCATATGGACTGTATGGATTGCTAAGAACACTACAACCCACCTACAAGCTTGCTGGTTACAGGAATTTTATTTTAAATGGGATATTCCGTGGGCATATCTGCAGGAAAAAAAAAAATACCAGTGTCGTCATGAAGATTATAGACCTCTCACTTTCCCTAGTCTATTTCCATCGAAATCTAGTAACTAACTGCTTTACTTTGTGTCAGTTCACTTCCTTTTAATGCTTTATACAATAAAGTAAAGGTTTCTCTTTGCTTATTTGGCCTAGAGAAGACAATATAAACTGTTACAGAATGAAAAAAATACTATGTGTTTTCATTAGCTGTTGTAGCAGTTCTGAAAGAGGGACATATTTTTGCTAGCAAATCTTGTGTGCATATGAAGTTGAAAGATTCTATCTGACCCAGGACTGAGACTTTATCTTCAAGATATTGTCAAAGGTACTAGTCCCTACCTATTAAAATTCTAATTAGCTGTCCTGATTGAATGGTCTGAAATTAGTCTGCAATCTTCATTTCCACTGCTCAGCGTCCCTGGAAGTAAACTGGACCCATGAATGCCCCTATAAGTACTATTATGGTCTCTCCATCATGTGTGTCCAGTCTGTTTAATGGCCTGTCTTGTTACTGACTCCCCTTCCATGCTAGAACGGGAGCTTGGTTTACTCATTCTCAAGAAAAGGATCTCTGCAAGGAAATAAAAATACTAAGTCCTTTACTTTCCCCCAGGCCACTCATAATCTAACTAAAGGCAAGACGAGTTACAGATACCTTTATTGAATACCTTATGATATGAATTGATTCACCTTTTTATCAAGGTCTCTTTTGTCATGGAATTCATTACTGAAAGAGCACATGGATACATAAATAAGTCAGAATATAGTATGCTAAGGGCTGTGATAGAGTTTGTGTGTGAAAATACTATGGGACAATAGAGGAGTTACTAATCTGCTGTTAGACATTTGAACTAGATCTTAAAGCAAGTCTAGGAGTTTTCCAGGTAGACAAGAGACACAGGGACACACCTGGCAATAGGACCAGCAGCCAGCATGAATACATTCTTGCAGATGAAAATGAGTATATGTGGTTGAACAATGTAAAATATCCAGTGTGTCTCGACTGCTGGGGGTTAAGGATGAACGTGTACAGCAATGAGACTCATGGTCTTATTGTTAGATTAATATAGCAAGACTCATCTTGTTGAATTGTTATGCCATAAAATTTTACCTTTGTTCCTCAATTAACTGTTAGTCATTTGCTTGGCAAGAGATTGATTTTTTTGTATCAATCAGTAAAGGAGATATAATTCATAAGCGCTATGGGTCAGTAAGAGGAGAGTACACCATGTCTGAGACTTGAGAGGTAAGACCCTACTTGAAGTATTCTGTAAGGGTGGCATACCCTTGGCCACAGTGGCAGCTGGCATATGTTACTCTATTTTTCTATAAAGCTTCCACCTCTCAGTATTGCTCCATACTTCTGTAAACTCTGCTACATTTATACTTTAAGTAGGAAGAGTGCTGAATGACCTCTTTTTGACACTCTGAGCTTAGCTCCAATGAGAAAAACTCCAGAGAGCAGAAACTGGTGTATTTCTGAGCTACCAGCCCTTCCTACAGGCCATCTAGCTTTAGCTCTTTCAGGGTAGATTTTCTCATGGCAGAACTGAATGTTTTTCTGACCTGGCTGTGTCCCTCACACTCACATAGAACATCTCCTGTCTTCTCCTTCATAGTCAGAGATCAGGTAGGAATACAGTTACAAGGCTGTGCAACTTTTTATTTGACTTCCATCTTATCTCCTAGGGCAGACATACAAAGTCTTTTACCCGTCTCTTACCTGAATTTTGGATCCTTTTTACTAAAACTTTTATTTTTGAGTTATTATTAAATTGTATTTTAGATGAATTTGATAAAAACGAGTAAAAATTGCCTACATTTCCAGGGAATATCTTATTTTAAAAATATTTGTTAGCTTTCTCAGACATCAGTCAGTCAGCATGACTGACTTGGAATGTAACTTTTATCTCTGGTTTAAAATTCATAATATAATTAGGTCATGGTTTCCTATGTTGATATTTGCTCCATAGTAATTCTGATCGCTGATAGTTTAATTGAATTTTCATGTGTCTGAAACAGATGCTATAAGTGATCTCCCCCATCAATGTGGAAATGTTAGTCATGCAAATTTAGAAGACGGCATTCACTCGTTGTTCATTCCTACATTTCGGGGTTATAGCCCATTTAACCACAAACATTGACATTAGTCATAGGAGCTGTGTGTTTAATTATAAGTGGCCACCAAAAGAGACATTTCAAAAAAGACCTCAGCCAACAGTGTGATGTAAGCTTGTTTTCCATAAGCAAACGATAGAGAATAAAAGTGACTATGCTTTTCATTATCCTATGCTCTTTTAAAAATTTTTCAGTATGCCAAAAATTATTTTGCTCTTTCTCTTGATTAATGTCAGAGCATGCTGTGTGTATTTTTGGTTCAGTGACTGAAATTTGGGGGGAAGCAGATGCACTCATCATGAGGACCTAAAATAACATTACCATGAATTCTATTATAACATACAAAACACTTAGAAATTTACAGTAATTACATACAAACTTATAAATAATGGAAGAGACTTAATCACGTTGACCTTGCTCCATCATAAATAACAAGGCTGTTTTAAACTCGTTCTAATTGCCCCCTTATTATACGGAAACTTTTCTAATCCTTTCCAGTCAAGGGAATCTGCGTAACGAGCTGTGCGCCTCTGGGTTGTTGGATTTCTTTCTGAGTTTTCTTTCAGTTCTACCTTTCTCCTTGTGCTCCCCTCTGCTCTTTGCCTGTTTATCTCCCATTGCAATCTATACCTGATTGATACAAGTGATTCCCCAAGTGCCCCTCACAGGAGCTCTGTGGGTCTTACGAGTGTCTACCCACACAGAGATTTAGTCAACACTCTCCTCCTTTAAACAGTGGCACATGCAGAAATGCAAAATTTTAGAACTGAAATTGCCACTACTATGGAGGCAATAATGCGAATGATTTTTCCTTCAAGGTTGTTGAATCATGCCTTTTCAGAAACAGAATCTATAATTGATATGAGGATGTTACCTACTTAAAAAATAAAACTGCATGGGCTGGGGAGACATATGTAATATTAAAGACATAATAAAACTCTATTGTATTACATATACAATAAGAAGAATCAATGTTTGAAGAGAGAGTGAAATTTCTTAAAAATATGGGTAGAACAAGCGCATTCTTCAAGTTTCTAGTCAAACACTTGAAAGATATGACCAAACCATCAGGAAGATATGACCAGAAGATACAGATAGAGAAATTTGCTTTCTAAAATTGTATGTACAGTGTGAATACAACCACACACATACAGATACACTCATGCACGTATACATATACAATTGACTCTTGAACAATATGGGTTTGAACTGCACAGGTCCACTTATATGTGGATTTCCTTCTGCCTCTGACACTTCTGAGACAGCAAGATTAACCACTCCACTTCCTCTTCTTCCTCAGCTTATTCAGTGTGAAGATGATAAGGATGAAGGCTTTTATGATTATCCACATCCACATAATGAATAGTTATTATATTTCCTTTTTTTTTTTTTTTTTTTTTT
>NW_012104976.1:1061845-1073662 GCF_000951045.1 Mandrillus leucophaeus | reverse complement strand
TTTTTTGAGACAGAGTCTTGCCCTATCGCCCAGGCTGGAGTGCAGTGGCGCGAGCTCGGCTCACTGCAAGCTCCACCTCCTGGGTTCAGGCCATTCTCCTGCCTCAGCCTCCCGAGTAGCTGGGACTACAGGCACCTGCCACCACACCTGGCTAATTTTTTGTATTTTCAGTAGAGACGGGGTTTCACCGTGTTAACCAGGATGGTCTCGATCTCCTGACCTTGCGATCCGCCCGCCATGGCCTCCCAAAGTGCTGGGATTACAAGCGTGAGCCACCATGCCCGGCCTATATTTCCTCTTATGATTTTCTTAACATTTTCATTTCTCTAGCTTTCTTTACTGTAAGAATACAGTATATAATGCACATGGCATGCATAATATATGTATATTGACTGTTTATGTTATCAGTAACACTAGGCTTCCAGTCAACACTAGGCTATTAGTGGTTAAGGTTTTTAAAGTGAAAAATTATACATGGATTTCAACTCTGCACTGAGTTGGCACCCCTAACCTCCACACTGTTCAAGACTCAACTGTACATATAAATGTGTGTGTGAACCAAACCTTAGACATTAACAAAAAACACTTAAAATACACTAAAATATTAACAGAGAGTAAGTTTTGGTGGGATGTAAATCAATAAGCATTTTAATATTTTTTTCTATTTTAAATATTTTCTTAATATTGTATCACTTCAGAATGGTACACAGCTTTTAAAACCTAGAATATAGACCATGGAAACACATTCATGAAAGTTTGTATACAGAACACGTTTGTATATGTAGACTAGTTTGAACTGAATTATACTGTGTGTATATTTCCTTTCAACTATATAGGCCTGAGAAGTCAGAAAATATTTGCTCTGGTTCCTAAACTTATGCTTTGGAGGAGAAGCCACTAATAACTTGTTACCAAACTCCCATTTGTTTGTTGCATGTAGCACTCTGTGAGGGTGAATTGTAAAGAAAGCAATGGCACAATTATCATAAAAGATTGCTCTTCTGGTGTTAATAGTTAACATTTTTCATTCATGTGACTTGTGCATGAATAAATAATGGACACAGATGTATTGTTTTTCACTTTCCATGACTTTGTTTTTAGCTTGCCATTCTTATCAGTGGAATACGTTGATAAGTGCCTGGAACAGAAGCTGCAGCATGAACAATGAGAGCTGGATCCCCATCAGTTTTACCCGTTATTCTTGCTGGCTCATAAGGTTTGCCCTGTAAAGATTCCCTGGTCTTATTACTAACCACTGAACGAATACTCTGGTTAATAGCAAAATTCATCAATAAGCAAATGGAAAACAAATCAGCTTAGCAATAAAGTTGAAAAATACTCACAGCCTCATAGAGGAAACCTGCAAGGTGACTTTACAGTAAGAGTGATAGCAAAATTGCTGCGATGTGACTCGAATTTACACCGCAAATGACTGTCATGGGGCCATACCACAGAATGCCAAATGACAGTGGTCTGATTGCTGAGCAAAAACATATTTGTGCTTTCCAGTTATAGACAAGAATGCCAAAAGCTTTCTGAAAGTAGAACCTCAGAGTACTCTGTCTTGTGCTATTTCAGGGTAGAAGGAGTACTCTTGTGCTTTATGAATTCACATTGTATAAACAGAGAGTAAATGCCCTCTTATTCCCGAGGGTTTCCTGAGAATTTGATGAAGATGATGAAAAAAATAGGTAAATTTTTGCATATCTTCTATGAGCCAGGCATTGTGTTGGTGCTTTTAATATGTTACCTTGTTTACTGATGACAAATCCATGTGAGTTCTTTGGCACTTACCCAGTTGTCTCGCTGTCTAGGGACTGACTTCCTGTTATTAACACATGATTGAATCTCATTGTTTGATTGATAGGCCTGACCTTCTGAATCTCCTTTTCAGTTCTTAAGTTTCACATGATTTCCTTGTCCTCTACTTAATACTCTCAAGCTATATATAATAATAATGATAGGAAAGACTTTTCAAACACTATGTATCAGGCACTATTCTATGCATGTATGTATATGTGTAAGTATCTATCTTTCTATCAATCATCAATACCCTCAGGCAAAGATCACGGGTACACCAGAAGTTGAGCAAGTTGAGTTTATTACTAGTTGCTTTGAGGGAGAACATACGTTATTGGGAACTGTGAGAGTGTTCCAGTAACTGTGTTAGAAAGAAGGCAATAAAAATATTGGGCTTAATTGAGGAATTTGGGGAAAGGTGCAAGGAAGTAGGAATATATTTTGAATGCTGAAAAAAGCAGGAGCAACTGTATGACTAAATATCTGATTAAATCTTATCTATGGGAAGGGAGATTAGAGCTAGGATAAAGCTGTAATTAGTAAAGAGGTAGCAATCACTCATTTCAGTCAAGAGAGAGGGGAGTTTGGTATTTCATTGCTGCTCAGTGGCCTTGGTTTTGTCTGTTCTTAGACAAAATTATGAAGTGGCTTTGCTGTCTTACTTTATCATGACCTCACAGTAACCTTGTCTGATGTTGGTATTCTGTGTATTTTTTTATGCCCAAGAGGAGAATAACATGATGTGGCTACGAGTGCCAGACCAGCTTCCAAAGGTCAAGGGCTGCTCTTTTGCATTCTCTCTCTCTCTCTGTCTCTCTCTCATCTATCTATCTATCTATCTATCCATCCATCCATCCTTGTTCAATAATCACAGCAACCCTGATAAGCAATGCATTCTTCCATCACAGAAAGCATAGACTTTTAATAATGATCTTCTATCATTATATTTTTACTTCAGTGAGCCAGTTAGGATAGGAGGAAAACCTGCTGTCATGGTATTCTGCTGAGTGCTGAATAGTGATTTTTATGAAGGAGCGGTTTATAATTGCATCTTGAAGATAGCCACCTAATTCACCCATACTTAGATCTGAATGGGCTGAACAATTTAGGCAGTGTAATCAGTGGAACTCTAGAGAAGGAGTTACACCAGCCTGTGCTTCCTACCTTTCTGGGAAGAGGAGAATGCCTGGGAACAGGAAGAAAGATGCGGTCACTTTGGCCATGATGGAGAAAGTAGAAGAAAGTAAAGATAGCATGAAAAAAATGGAGTAAGGGAGAGGAGGGCAGGAGGCATGTAATAGGAAAGGAGGAAGCAGTCTCTGGCAGTTTTCTTATTCCCTTAGGGTTTATGAGAGTGGAGAGTCCCCACAGGGCAGAAACCGGAAAACATGATGGCCAGGACATTCCTAGCATTCTGTTATCGCTTTGGCCCATGGAGGTGTTTGCCCAAAAGAGGCTGACTGCTGTGCTCTTATTCGGGGCTCTTCTTCCTAGAAACATGGGCATGTCTACATCCTTGGGGCACAGAGAGGGAACAGTGTAGATGCAGGATTAATTAAAACCCCCAAGTCCTGCTGAAGGCTAGCAGTGAGAAGGACAACAATACCACATTCATAATGTCTGCATTCAGCCTTGATCTAAAAAACAACAAAAAGCAAATTATCTCTTTTCTTTTCAATCATTTGAACTTCCAGTCTATCAAATTCGATAACATGGAAAGTCAAAACAGGAAGAAACAACCAGAATTTTAATTAAATTGAAATAAATGACCCAGAGCATATGGTGATAATAACTTTGGGTTTATTTTATTTTCTGTCTGTCATTTCTTCATTCATCACCTATTTATTGAGAGGCTACTGTGTTTCAGGCATGGTGCCAGGTATGATATAATGATTAATGAGCCAGTCAGGATCTCTGCTGGCTGCAAAGTGGGCCCCAGGCACTAGGTCATACCGTTGATTCAAAGACAAGAAGCCTCAGAAATCTTAAATGTATTCTGAGAGCATACATAAATTTGAGTTTTAATGTGTTAGATTTCCACAAATCAGGCTGCTCTCTGGTAGCCAGTTTATCTACTTGGAAGAAAAGTAATTTAAATTTTGAGTTGCTGTGTTTCCACACTGGGTCATTTATGCCTCTTGCTTCTTCAAGAAGCAGACAGAAGCCTGGCTCTCTATGTCTTACCTAAGATTCCTGCATGATTACATAGACTGGATTCGCGTGTTCTCATCTTTCCTGCCTTTGCTCTCTCTCTTTGTTTCTTTCTTTTCTTTTCTCTTCTCTTTTGTCTTTTCTTTTCTTTTCCCTCCCTCCCTCCCTCCCTCCCTTCTTTCCTTCTTTCCTTCCTTCCTTCCTTCCTTCCTTCCTTCCTTCCTTCCTTCCTTCCTTTCTCTCTCTCTCTCTCTCTCTTTCTTTTGGAGCAGAAATCTCAGTTGTGTCAATGCATGGTCACATGCCTAGTGAAGTGCAGCTGCTCAATAAATGAAAATAGGGTATTGTTTAAGTGAAGCAACCTCTGTCTCCAGGTGAATAGGACTTCCTACATGCTGTACATAGGTGTTCACTCTCTTCTTCTTTTTGAACTCTCCTCAAGGGAGGATGGATTAACTGACAGGTCCCAAGCTTTCCCACCTGAATTGAGTCTTCTAAATGGCCACAGAAAGAAATTCCTTCAAGCCTCCAGAAATGGCCAATCAGTTCAGTCACAAAAGAGTATTCAAGGATTTTGTTTCCCAATCTAAAGAAGTACAGGGAAAAAAAAATCTCTCTGATGCTATCATTCTTTTAGCTTTAATTTCTCATTAGAGAGATATTTCAAAAAGTCTGAAGAAAGCTTTCAATAGCCTGACATTTTGTGAATACAAGCTATTGTACTACTAAAGTGTCCGTTCATGTCAGAAAACACAAGGTATAGGTACGTTTGTCCTGTTGATCCACTTTAGATATCTCTTTGTTGTCTCTAAGCAACCTTTCATCACAGACATTTTACCTCCCCCCTTTCAGGTGAGTTGCAGAGCAGCTAGGCTTAAAGCGTAGCCCGTTTTCTGATAAAAATGAATGATCTGGCTCAGTTTTAATTTGTTGTCCTTTCTCAATTGACAGTTTACCTATTGGTTTGTTATATGGGAAATGGTGAAGGATGCTACCTCCTAAAATTGGACTGTCAGGTTTCTGGGAATAAACTACACCCCCAATAAAAACAAACAAACAAACAAACAAAACAAAAATGAAATGTTCACCTCAACAAAAAGAAACAGAGGAATAAGAACAACAGCAACAATCTCAATTTAAAAATGTTTAAACCATGTATAAAAATGAATTTTTACTCTCCATCTCAGGCAAAAATCTTCATGAAACTATATTCAGTTACATGTAAATTTACATCTGCTTTAAGCTGTGGATATGCAAAGGTGTACAGAATGATATAATGGACATTGGAAACTCAGAAGGGAGGAAGGTGGGAGGCAGGTGAGGAATGAAAAAACTACCTATTGGGTACAGTGTACACTACTCGGGTGATGGATGCCCTAAAATCCTAGACTTCACCACTATACAATTCATACATGTAACCAAAAACCACTTATAGCCCTAAAGCCACTGAAATAAAAACAATAAAAAATAAAAACAGTATCAAGATCTTCTTGTAATGTCTGAGATGGCAACTGAAATGTGTGTGGATAAAGTCATGGCTGCAAAAGTTAGGAAAGTCAGCGATTTATTAGCCATGCACACAAGTAAATTTGGTGGCTCAGTCTGTAGTTAACAAAGGAAGGGACTTCCTTCTGTATTTGTTGTATTGGATCTTAATGGGTAGTCCAGTTGTCTTTTGATGAGAGGGAGAGAAAGATAAAAATGAGATACCATTGAATTGAATCACCATTGGATACTACAGGGGACAGTGTGGTGTTCCTATTGCCTGTTCTTATACCATCTGGTGTCCCATCTAATCAAAATTTCAAATACTTTGGCTTCATATCTGTTATATGTTATAAATGACCCAAGTAGAACGTGGACTGACCTCAAGAGAAGGATTCCATGAGATATGGGTCCGAGACTTTCTGACTAAGTATTTATTTGCTCCAAAATATCAAATTAGCTATCATTCTCAGCTATTTCTTTAAAAATATTTAATGAGTCACTTTCATTATCTCTATCTTCTACATTAGATATTAAGCTCTCTGATTAATATCTAATTAGAGGTTGATCTACTAATTAGATATTAATCAAACTAATTAGCACATCCATCATCTCACATAGTTACTTTTTTGGTGTGGTGAGATCATTTAAGATGTAGTATGAGGGCTAATTTCAAGTATACAATACAGTGTTATTAATGATAGTTGACATGCTTTTCATTAGATCTTAAATTTGTATTTGTGATCTTACATCATATAGAAGTTAAGTCAAAATGGATCTTAAACGTAAAACCTAAAACAACAACACTTGGAATAAAACAGGGAAAGCTTCGTGACACTGGATTTGGCAATGATTCCTTTTTGATATGACATCAAAAGCGGAGGCAACCAAATAAAAAAATAGATAAATTGTATTATATCAAAATTTCTGTTTGTGTCTGAAGGGTTCTCTTTTATGTGTAATAGTGAACAATGAAACAGCTAGGGTTTGTGCCTTGCAAGAATGAATAGCTTTACTTAAAGATGTTTTTCTACGTTAATGGAACGATGGAAAAATATATCTGAACATGACTTGTTCTTGCAAGCCTTATAATTGGCTGAGATAATGCTGTCTTAGCACTACAGGTTAGGTTTTCATTGCATGCTTAGTTTGCTTTGGTTGTAAACAGAAACCTTTTCTGCCTAACGTAAGCAAAGAAGTGATTTAGTGGAAGTGCATAAGTTGGCTCACAAAACTAAAGGAACATTGTCAGAATCACAGTTACTAGGTTCTGGAAACAGGGGAGTTCTTGGGAAATCCAGGTTGGAAGAGTTCATCACAGTTTCATCAGATAATACTACAGAATGAGTCAGCTCTAATCATCCTTTCACTTCCTTTGTCTTTGAACTCAGGGTCTTATTGGCCAGTCTTGGATCATGATACCCTCAGCTTTCCCCTCAAGAAAGAAATAATAACTTTTTTATGGTCTGTCAAGACCACATGATGTTAAAGAGCCAATTCTATCAAAGGAAAAAAGAAATGCTGTTTGCAGAGAAAGGAAGCATGCTACGCAACAAACAAACAAACTAAACCCAAGTACACATGCTGTGAATTTGCAGTTAGCACCTATTCAACAGGGGGATCCTGAGGTCAAAGAATTAGATCCAGAAGGAACTGAAAGGGTAATAAACTACTGAAGTCATCATATCTGCACCTGAGTTATATTCCTATGTTAATCTCCGTGAGCCATACTCCAACACTTAAGGCTATTTGAAACTTGTTTCTCGTTACAGAACAGTTACTTAGTATTTAATTATTATTATTATTTATTATACTTTAAGTTCTGAAGTACATGTGCAGAATGTGCAGGTTTGTTACATAGGTATACATGTGCAATGGTGGTTTGCTGCACCCATCAACGTGTCATCTACATTAGGTATTTCTCCTAATGCTATCCCTCCCCTGGCCCTCTACCCCCTGACAGGCCCTAGTGTGTGATGTTTCCCTTCCTGTGTCCATGTGTTCTCATTGTTCAACTCCCACTTATGAGTGAGAATATGTGGTGTTTGGTTTTCTGTTCTTGTGTTAGTTTACTGAAAATGATGGTTTCCAGCTTCCTCCATGTCCCTGCAAAGGACATGAACTCATCCTTTTTTTATGGCTGCATACTATTCCATGGTATATATGTGCCACATTTTCTTTATCCAATCTGTCATTGATGGGCATTTGGGTTGGTTTCAAGTCTTTGCTATTGTGAACAGTGCCACAATAAACATGTGTGTGCATGTGCCTTTATAGTAGAATGATTTATAATCCTTTGGGTATATACCCAGTAATGAGATTGGTGGGTCAAATGGTTTTTCTAGTTCTAGATCCTTAAGGAATTGCCACACTGTCTTCCACAATGGTTGAACTAAATTACACTCCCAAGAGTGTAAAAGCACTCCTATTTCTCCACATCCTCTCCAGCATCTGAGGTTTCCTGACTTTTCAATGATCGCCATTCTAACTGGTATGAGATGGTTTCTCATTGTGGTTTTGATTTGCATTTCTCTGATGACCAGTGATGATGAGCTGTTTCTTATATGTTTGTTGGCTGCATAAATGTTTTCTTTTGAGAAGTGTCTGTTCCTATCCTTCACCCACTTTTTGATAGGGTTGTTTTTTCCTTGTAAATTTGTTTAAGTTGTTTGTAGATTCTGGATATTAGCCCTTTTGTCAGATGATAGATTGCAAAAATTTTCTCCCATTCTGTAGGTTGCCTGTTCACGCTGATGATAGTTTCCTTTGCTGTGCAGAAGCTCTTTAGTTTAATTAGATCCCATTTGTCAAATGTGGCTTTTGTTGGCCATTGCTTTTGGTGTTTTAGACATTAAGTCTTTGCCCATACCTATGTCCTGAATGGTATTGCTAAGTTTTTCTTTTAGGATTTTCATGGTTTTAGGTCTTATGTTTAAGTCTTTAATCCATCTTGAGTTAATTTTTATATAAGGTGTAAGGAAGGGGTCCAGTTTCAGTTTTCTGCATATGGCAAGCCTGTTTTCCCAACACCATTTATTAAATAGGGACTGGCTTGTTTCAGGTTTATGACTGGTTTGTTAAACAGATGTGATGACTTCAAAGTGCGGATTAGGAATATGAAACTCTGGAACATAGTGTGATGATATGACACCTCTCTCTCTCTCTCTTCTTGGGCAAAATTCCTAACTATAAATTCTTATAGGAAAATGAATATGGTTTCCCAAATATTCTGTATCCCGATCATTGTTCTACTGCTCTCTGACTTGTGCTTCAAATAGCATTAGGTAACAGCACAGCTTTTCAGGCTCTCCATACCCTACTGAATTATTATCCTATCAATACTTTTTTACCAGCCCATCTATGCTTATTAACAAAATCACACCAATCACTAACATATTCATGATATATTTTTCAAGATGTTTTCTCAATTAATGATCATCAACAATCTAGAAAAATGTGTATTTATCATTCCCATTTCGAAGATGAGGAAAACACAACTCTAATTGGTCACATCATTAACCAAAATCACAGAACAAGTCACATACATAATAAGTCCAGGTCTTCTGTTTCCATATTCTAATGAGAAGCACTTGTGGTCACAATAGTCTTTTCGACTGCTTTATGTTTACTTTTATTGTTATTATTATTGGAGTGCAGTGGTATTATCATAGTTCACTGCAGCTTTAAACTCCTGGGCTCAACTGATCCTACTGCCTTAGATTCTCAAGTAGTTAGGACGACAGGTGTGTACCACCATGCCTGGCTAATTTATATATAGTAGAGGTGGGGTCTCACTGTGTTGCCCAGGCTTATCTTGAACTCCTGGCCTTAAGAAAGAAATCCTTCCACCTCAGTCTCCCAAAGCCCTGAGATTACAGGTATGAGTCACTATGCCTGGCCTTATGATTACTTCAAAAAATTTTCAGTATTATTTAGTACAATACTGGATATAAAGATGTTTAATTAATTCAGAATGCAGAGATTTCTTCAATATACAAACTTCTTTTCCTTTGGATCTATATCCAACAATGAGATTGCTGGATCACATGGTATTTCTATTTTTAGTTTTTTCAAGAAATTTCCATACAGATTTCCATAATGGCTGCACTAATTTACATTCTTGCCTATAGCATACCAGAGTTCCCTTTTCTATGCATCCTTGCCAGCATTCATATTTAATGTAGCACTCTTCACAATCGCCAAAATATGGAATTAACTGAAAAGTCCATCATGGATAAAGAAAGTGTGGTATACAAAACGGAATACTATTCGATTATAAAAAGAATAAAATCCTGTCATTTGCATAAACATGGATGGAACTGGAAATCATTATGTTAAGTGAAAAAAGGTAGGCACAAAAAGACAAATATCACATGTTCTCACTTATACATGGGAGTTACGAAAGTGGATCTCATGGAGATAGACAGTAGAATAGTGATTACCAGGTCTGGGAAGGGTAGAGGGTAAATGTTGTATGAAGAAAATGAAGAGCATGGATGAGGAGAATCTAGTCAATGAGTATAAAAGCATGATTAGATAGAAGGAATAAGTTTCTTTATAATTTAAAGAAAAAGGTTTAATTAGCTTAATTGGCTCATAGTTCTGCAGGCTCTACTAGCATGGCACCAATATCTGCCTGGCTTCTGGCGAGGGCCTCAGGAAGCTTACAGTCATGGCAGAAGGTTGAACAGGAGCAGGAGCATCACATGGAGAGAGTGGGAGCAAGACAACAAGGAGGGAGTTCCCAGACTCTTAAACAACCATATCTTGCATGAACTGAGCAAGAACCCACTTACCACCGAGGGGATGGAGCTAACTCACTAGCGAGAGATCCACCCCCGATCCAATCATCTCCCACCAGGTCCCACTTCCAACATTGGGGATGACATTTCTTTTTTTATTATTTCTTTTTAATTTTTTAGACATAATTTTTTTAAATTTTACTTTAAGTTCTAGGGTACATGTGCACAACGTGCAGGTTTGTTACATATGTATACATGTGCCATCTTGGTGTGCTGTACCTGTTAACTCGTCATTTGCATTAGGTATATCTCCTAATGCTATCCCTCCCTGCACCCTCCACCCTCCAGCAGGCCCTGGTGTGTGATGTTCGCTACCCTGTGTCCATGTGTTCTCATTGTTCAATTCCCACCTATGAGTGAGAACAAGCAGTATTTGGTTTTCTGTCCTTGCAATAGTTTGCTCAGAATGATGGTTTCCAGCTTCGTCCATGTTCCTATAAAGGACATGAACTCATCCTATTTTATGGCTGCATAGTATTCCATGGTGTATATGTGCACATTTTCTTAATCAAGTCTATCATTGACGGACATTTGGGGTGCTTCCAAGTCTTTGCTATTGTGAATAGTACCACAATAAACATACGTGTGCGTGTGTCTTTATAGCAGCATGATATTGATATAGAATCCTTTGGGTACATGCCCAGTAATGGGATGGCTGAGTCAAATGGTATTTCTAGTTCTAGATCCTTGAGGAATCACCATGCTGTCTTCCACTATTGTTGAACTAGTTTACAGTCCCACCAACAGTGTAAAAGTGTTCCTATTTCTCCACATCCTTTGCAGCACCTGTTGTTTCCTGACTTTTTAATGACTGCCATTCTAACTGATGTGAGATGGTATCTCATTGTGGTTTTGATTTGCATTTCTCTGATGGCCAGTGATGATTAATATTTTTTCATGTGTCTGTTGGCTGCATAAATGTCTTCTTTTGAGAAATGTCTGTTCATACCTTTCACCCACTTTTTGATGGGGTTGTTTGATTCTTTATTGTAAATTTGTTTAAGTTCTTTGCAGATTCTGGATATTAGCCCTTTGTCAGATGGGTAGATTGCAAATATTTTCCCCCATTCTCTAGGTTGCCTGTTCACTCTGATTATAGTTTCTTTTGATGTGCAGAAGCTGTTTAGTTTAATTAGATCCCATTTGTCAATTTTGGCTTTTGTTGCCATTGTTTTTGGTGTTTTAGTCATAAAGTCCTTGCCCATGCCTATGTCCTGAATGGTATTGCCTAGGTTTTCTTCTAGGGTTTTTATGGTTGTAGCTCTAACATTTAAGTCTTGAATCCATCTTGAATTGATTTTTGTATAAGGTGTAAAGAAGGGATCCAGTTTCAGCTTTCTACATAGGGCTAGCCAGTTTTCCCAGCACCATTTATTAAATAGGGAATTATTACCCCATTTCTTGTTTTTGTCAGGTTTTTCAAAGATTAGATGGTTGTAGATGTGTGATATTATTTCTGAGGGCTCTATTCTGTTCCATTGGTCTATATCTCTGTTTTGGTACCAGTACCGTGCTGTTTTGGTACCAGTACCGTGCTGTTTTGGTTACTGTAGCCTTGTAGTATAGTTTGAAGTCAGGT
>NW_012104976.1:1059765-1060751 GCF_000951045.1 Mandrillus leucophaeus | reverse complement strand
TCTTCCTGGTTTAGTCTTGGGAGGGTGTATGTGTCCAGGAATTTATCAATTTCTTCTAGATTTTCTAGTTTATTTGCATAGAGGTGTTTATAGTAGTATTCTTTGATGGTAGTTTGTATTTCTGTTGGATAAGTGGTGATATCCCCTTTATCATTTTTTATTGTGTCTATTTGATTCTTCTCTCTTTACTTATTTATTAGTCTTGCTAGCAGTCTATCAATTTTGTTGATCTTTTCAAAATACCAGCTCCTGGATTCACTGATTTTTTGAAAGGTTTTTTTTGTGTGTGTCTCTATCTCCTTCAGTTCTGCTCTGATCTTAGTTATTTCTTGCCTTCTGCTAGCTTTTGAATGTGTTTGCTCTTGCTTCTCTAGTTCTTTTAATTGTGATGTTAGGGTGTTGATTTTAGATCTTTCCTGCTTTCTCTTGTGGGCATTTAGTCTATAAATTTCCCCCTACACACTGCTTTAAATGTGTCTCAGAGATTCTGGTAGGTTGTATCTTTGTTCTCATTGGTTTCAAAGAACATCTTTATTTCTGCCTTCATTTTGTTATGTACCCAGAATCATTCAGGAGCAAGTTGTTAAGTTTCCATGTAGTTGAGCAGTTTTGAGTGAGTTTCTTAATCCTGAGTTCTAGTTTGGTTGCCCTGTGGTCTGAGAGACAGTTTTTTATAATTTCTTTCTTTTACATTTACTGAGGAGTGCTTTACTTCCAACTATGTAGTCAATTTTGGAATAAGTGTGATGAGGTGCTACGAAGAATGTATATTCTGTTGTTTTGAGGTGGAGAGTTCTGTAGACATCTATTAGGTCCACTTGGTGCAGAACTGAGTTCAATTCCTGGATATCCTGGTTAACTTTCTGCCTTGTTGATCTCTCTAATGTTGATAGTGGGGTGTTAAAGTCTCCCATTATTATTGTGTGGGAGCCTAAGTCCCTTTGTAGGTTTCTCAGGACTTGCTTTATGAATCTAGGTGCTCCTGT
>NW_012104976.1:1022589-1059610 GCF_000951045.1 Mandrillus leucophaeus | reverse complement strand
TTTTTTTTTGTTTGTTTTCCATTTGCTTGATAGATCTTTCTGCATCCCTTTATTTTGAGCCTATGTGTGTCTCTGCACTTGAGATGTGTCTCCTGAATACAGCACACTGATGGGTGTTGACTCTTTATCCAATTTGCCAGTCTGTGTCTTCTAATTGGAGCATTTAGCCCATTTATATTTAAGGTTAATATTGTTATGTGTGAATTTGATCCTGTCATTATGATGTTAGTTGGTTATTTTGCTCATTAGTTGACGTAGTTTCTTCCTAGTATCGATGGTCTTATTTGGCATGTTTTTGTAGTGGCTTGTACCAGCTGTTCCTTTCCATGTTTATTCAGTGCTTCCTTCAGGAGCTCTTGTAAAGTAGGCCTGGTGGTGACAAAATCTCTCAGCATTTGCTTTTCTGGAAAGTATTTTATTTCTCCATCACTTATGAAGATTAGTTTGGCTGGATATGAAATTCTGGTTTGAAAATTCTTTTCTTTAAGAATGTTGAATATTGGCCCCCACTCTCTTCTGGCTTGTAGAGTTTCTGCTGAGAGATCTGCTGTTAGTCTGATGGGCTTCCCTTTGTGAGTAACCCAACCTTTCTCTTTGGCTGCCCTTAACATTTTTTCCTTGATTTCAACTTTGGTGAATCTGGCAATTATGTGTCTTGGCGTTGCTCTTCTAGAGGAGTATCTTTGTGGTGTTCTCTGCATTTCCTGAATTTGAATGTTGGCCTGCCTCGCTAGGTTGGGGAAGTTCTCCTGGATGATATCCTGCAGAGTATTTTCCAACTTGGTTCCATTCTCCCCATCACTTTAAGGTACACCAATCAGATGTAGATTTAGTATTTTTACATAGTCCCATATTTCTTGAAGGCTTTGTTTGTTTCTTTTTACTCTTTTTTTCTGAACTTCTCTTCTCACTTCATTTCATTCATTTGATCTTCAATCACTGATACCCTTTCTTCCATTTGATCAAATCTGCTACTGAAGCTTGTGCATGAATCATGTAGTTCTCGTGCCATGATTTTCAGCTCCATCAGATCATTTAAGGACTTCTCTATACTGTTTATTCTAGTTAGCCATTCGTCTACTCTTTTTTCTAGGTTTTTAGCTTCTTTGCGATGAGTTCAAACATCGTCCTTTAGCTTGGAGAAGTTTGTTATTACTGATCGTCTGAAGCCTTCTTCTCTCGAGTCATCAAAGTCATTCTCTGTCCAACTTTGTTCCATTGCTGGCGAGGAGCTGCATTCCTTTGGAGAACAGGTGCTTTGATTTTTAGAATTATCAGTTTTTCTGCTCTGGTTTCTCCCCATCTTTGTGGTTTTATCTACCTTTGGTCTTTGATGATGGTGATGTACAGATAGGATTTTGGTATGGATGTTGTTTCTGTTTGTTAGTTTTCCTTCTAACAGTCAGGACCCTCAGCTGCAGGTCTGTTGGAGTTTGCTGGAGGTCTACTCCAGACCCTCTTTGACTGGGTATCACCAGCAGAGACTGCAGAACAGCAAATGTTGCTGCCTAATCCTTCCTCTGGAAGCTTCGTCTCAGAGGGGCACCCAGCCTTATGAGGTGTCAGTTACCCCCCTACTGGGATGTGCTCCCAGTTAGGCTGCTCAGGGGTCAGGGACCCACTTGAGGAGGCAGTCTGTCTGTTCTCAGATCTCAAACTCCGTGCTGGGAGAACCACTACTCTCTTCAAAGCTGTCAGACAGGGACGTTTAAGTCTGCAGAAGTTTCTGCTGCCTTTCCTTCAGCTATGCACTGCCCCTAGTGGTGGAGTCTACAGAGGCAGGCAGGCCTCCTTGAGCTCTTGAGTTGCCCTGTGCTCCACCAAGTTAGAGCTTCCTGGCTGCTTTGTCTACCTACTCAAATCTCAGCAATGGTGGGCGCCCCACCCCTAGCCTGGCTGCTACCTTGCAGTTCCATCTCAGACTGCTGTGATAGCAGTGAGAGAGACTCCATGGGCATGGGACCCTCTGAGCCAGGCGCAGGATATAATCTCCTGGTGTGCCATTTGTTAAGGCCATTGGAAAAGCGCAGTATTGGGGTGGGAGTGTCCTGATTTTCCAGGAGCCCCAGGGCTTCCCTTTGCTTGGACAGGGAATTCCCCAACTCCTTGAGCTTCCTGGGTGAGGTGATGCCCCACCCTGCTCCGTGGGCTGCACCTACTTGTCTTGCCAGCCCCAGTGAGATGAACATGGTACCTCAGTTGGAAATGCAGAAATCACCCGTCTTTTGCATCCTTCATGCTGGGAGCCACAGACTGGAGCTGTTCCTATTCAGCCATCTTGGCGCCATGGGGGGATTACATTTCAACATGAGGTTTGAAGGAGAGGACAAACATCTAAACTATATTAGTTTCTTAACAAAAAAATACATTCAGTCAAGTAACTGCAGGTTGCTTGACACCTAAAAATCATCAAAGCCTGGAAAAGAACTAGATTTATTCTGGTAGAAAAGAGATAGCCAAGAGTAATTTAATATAATTTTAGTATATTCTTAATGCTTACTCAGAGATTGATAACCTAAGATCAAAATAGTTTCATTGTATTCAGTCTCAGATAAATATTTATTTTTAAAATGTTATTTATTTATTTATTTATTCATTTATTTATTTATTGTTTTGAGATGGAGTCTCGCTCTGCCACCCAGGCTAGAATGCAGTGGCGCGACCTCAGCTCACTGCAAGCTCTGCCTCCTGGGTTCACGCCATTTTCCTGCCTCAGCCTCCTGAGTAGCTGGGACTACAGGTGCTCGCCACCATGCCTGGTTAATTTTTTTGTATTTTTAGTAGAGACGGGGTTTCACCATGTTTGCCAGGATGGTCTTGATCTCCTGACCTTGTGATCCGCCCGTCTTGGCCTCCCAAAGTGCTGGAATTACAGGTGTGAGCCACCGCACCTGGCTGAAAAAGTGTTTTTAAAATAATGTGTAATCATCTTTTGTGAATATCTTTTTAACTTTTTTTTTTTTAACTATTATGTATACTTTAAGTTCTGGGATACACATGCAGAACATGCAGGTTTGTTACACAGGTATACATGTGCACTGGTGGTTTGCTGCAC
Organism: Mandrillus leucophaeus; assembly: GCF_000951045.1. Taxonomy (NCBI): domain Eukaryota; kingdom Metazoa; phylum Chordata; class Mammalia; order Primates; family Cercopithecidae; genus Mandrillus; species Mandrillus leucophaeus. Next base: position 1,056,555 of record NW_012104976.1, on the reverse strand, counting down.
CTATCAACCTGTCATCTAGGTTCAACCCCCACTTTTGAGTGAGAACATGCAGTGTTTGGTTTTCTATTCCTGTGTTAGTTTGCTTGAAATTATGGCTTCCAGCTTCATCCATGTCCCTGCAAAGGACATAAACTCATTCTTTTTTTATGGCTGCATAGTTTTGAAGGAATAAGTTTTAGTGTTCAATAAAACAGTAGGGTGACTATAGTTAACAATAATTCATTTATTGCGTATTTCATTAAAGCTAGAAGAGAAGATTTGGAATACTCCCAACACAAAGAAATGACAACTGTTTGAGTAGATGGATATCCCTATTACCCTGATTTGATCATTGTACATTGTATTCATGTATGAAAATATCACATGTACCTCCAAAATATGTACAATTATTATGTATCAGTAAAAAATCTCAAAATTTAGACTGCAGGACAGGTTTCCTCCTCTTCCAGCATGTGTTTTCCCACTCTTAGTAGGTCTCTTTTTTCTTCACTCTTCTTATCTCCTGCTTGCTTTTAGTCAATTTTTCAATCCTAGATTATTTTCAATTTACTAACACACTTTAAGTACTGGAGGGTATAATGACATCTATATCGGTGTATCACTTTGTTATTTGTAAAGAACGTTTGCGTATATGAGCTCATCTGTTTTCATCTAATTCTCTTAACAATCCTGTAAAGTATTGGTTATTATTTTCAGATTCCAGATGAGAACATGGAGATTCAGAAAACTTAAGTTTCTACTTTAACTTCATATAGCTAATGAGGCTTGGGACAAGTTGTGGGACAAAGATTTGAATCCAGATGGTTTTCATACTCTACACTCAGTTCTCTTTTGATTGCTCACTTTGTCTCTCACCAGCCCATCAAAATGCAAGACATGATAGGCCAGAGACTGGTCTTAGCAGGGTCATTCACCAGTCCCCCCGGTGACTGTGATCCAGGCTATTTTCTCATTGGAAAATTATTAAACTGTATATCAGTAATAATGAATAGAAGAAAAATAATTTTTCCATGCCCAGAAGACAATAATACTATTGCCTAGATGTTTCCTAAAATATAATATTTCTTAGCCTAATTTTATTTTGGAACAGTGTTTTATACCATCAAAATGTACAGTTTAACATTTTAACAGCACTTGATTTGATTCAGATTGGGTTTACTGAGGACTTTCTGAAAATGGAATGCCTATCTGAGAGTAAATGAGTTTTCCCACACTTGGAATTGTCAAACAACAGATGGATATCCACTTAGTGATGTCATAGAAAGGAGTCACATTTCCTGTATGAAGTTAGGTTTGATTAGACTAAAGGTTTCCTCAAACTATAAGATTTATTGGTTTTGTCTTTGACCAGTTACATGCAGATTAGAAAAAAAATGATAAAGAAAATGAATATACTATAGGTAATGAAAAAGGTGTTTTAAAAAACGATTTGATTACCGGTAATCTATATGGAGCAGATATATCAGGATAAATAACAAGCGTTTTGGCATGAAATGGACATTGCTCTAGTTATCTTGAGAGCTCTGTAGCCCTGGGAAATCACTTAACCTGAATGAGCCTCAGTTTCTCATCTGTAATTTAGAAATAATAACAATAATATGCCTTTCAGAGTTGTGTGAGTTAAAGATGGTTCCTGCAGAGATCGGATACCTGGCAAATATTAGGTGCTTGGTATGTGACTACCATAACTGTAAATGATAAATACAGGAACCATCCTGTTTATGTAGCTGGTTTTCTTAAGTGTTAACCCTTTCAGAAAATAGTTTTTCTTAATTTTTTTTTTCTTCTGGAAACACAGCTACACAATGTTGGCCTCATGAGTATGTAACCTGTGCAGCTACATTGCTTACGATGCTCAGAAGAGCCTGATGCTTGGTTTGATACTCTGCTGTTGCCATCCTAAAACTTCTTAAACATTTTATTTTTGGTCTTGTGTTTTACAAATGAAGTGCAATAGGACAGCAGAACATGTGCATGAACAGAGGAGCTGTACACAATATGCACATCCACTGTTTCTGCCCCTTTTGTGCATAGTGTTTGCAATGTCCAATCAGCTCAGAATTCTGTGCACCCATGATGTGTGCAAGTTCAGTGAGACTCAAAGAGGGAACAAGTTAAGTGTTTCGCATCTATGACAAAAGAAGTAGGGGCACTGACAGCCCTGAGGAGCCACATTTTCCCTTCCAACCTGAAATTGCTTTGACAGTAGAAGGCAATGGTAGTCTTCTAAAGATACAAAACACCAAGAAACCCTATCACATCCTTTCTTACTCCTGTTATTTCCTATATGAGCCAACCTCTTCCACTGAAAACGATGACATAGAAAGAAAGGGAATGATGGGGAAACTCATAGTGCCTTTTCCTTTCAGTTCTTCCTGACTTATCAGTAAGCTAAAGGCAGAGAGGATTGGCAGAATGTACATGTATCAAGAAGTGAAATAAAAATAGTTAAGTTTGTTTTGTGCAGTGTTTCTACTGTTCCGGTAAGAATAAAATATGCATACATATACAAGCCGCAAAAGCAAATTTTATAAATTTAGTCTTTCCACATATGAATTAAATACTCCTATTTACATTTAAAGTTGGCATTGCACAAAGATGAATGGCAAAATTCATCCTGATAATTTAAAATTCTATTTTTTTACTTAGGATGACGATATCAAATTTTAAAAAGCACTATGTCAAAAGAAAGTGAGAACCCAGAAGAACGTATATTTAAGAAGAGTACATATTTTTCCTTCTTTTTGAATAAGAGTCCCACATATTTTCACTTTGAACTGGGTTCTACTAATTACATAATCAGGCACTGCAGCTAGAATACAATTTTCAACTTTGGGCTTATGGCTAGGTGTGGCTATGTGACCGAATTCCAAATGATAGGATGTGAGAGGAAATGATGTGTTTCACTTCCAGATTCATAAAATTATTGCATACTTGGAAATTTCCTTTCCACTAATGACTTATCAAAGTCAAGGGTAACCTAAGGAAGCATGATAAAGCCTCTTTGTGTCTGGGTTCCTTAATAACTGCATAGTAAAGAGACTTCCAACCGATCTGGAAACCCTTTGGACTGTATATATAGTATAAATGAATAATAAATACATTTATTTGTATTTTAGCCCATGTACAATTCTGAGTCCATGTGTTGGCTTATAGTAATCACCTGGCTTATAATGTTCTTGACTTTCTTTACACTGTCATACCATTTTGTTGCCTCTACCATGAAGTTGGTAAGTATGACATAAAATCTTCTATTGTTATTTGACTTTTCTATTTCTCTGCTCCTCAGTTACAGTACCTTTGGACTAGAGATTATCTCTAGCACCCTGATTATATTCCTTTGGCACCCACCATTCATGCTTGCTCCAAACCAACACCATGCTAGTCTACTAAAGTGATGACATCAAGTTAATCTGATACGGTGAGTAGGAAGTGACAAGCAGTGTGAATTCCTAGGTACATCACCAGAGTGTGGAAGATAAACCTTACAACATTTTAGGAACCTTGTCATTGGTAAACTAGTCTATGGCAGGGCAGGACATCCTCTTCAAGAATAAGAATACATTTTTGTTCCTGTAACTTTGATCATTAAGAATCAGGTATCGAATCTTATAGCATTTTTGGATTTTAAAAATAGCATATATTACACTTGAAAATACTGTTCCAACCTATTCAAAAAGTGACTCAGAAAACTGATAGTTTGAGTCAGACTCAGAGCAAGAGATGACTTTACAACAGAGTAAGACTGTGATAAAAACAGCTCTGCTTTTGGACCATAAGGCCTAGTGGATCCAATGGTGCTAAAAGTATCTGCCTAGGATAAGAAAGTTGCATACAACCTCTGGTAAGTGCTGGGTAGCAAGTCATAGCACAGACTCTCTAAGTTCTAGAGCAAGGACACACCTTCTGCAGTAAAAACTGGTCACTGTTCAAAGGGCAGTTCCTGTTGTGCTGTTGGTATATACAGAGACTAATAGAGACCATGGTATATTAAGCAGCTTTGTAACTGCAGTTGCCCATCAAGAATGTTATCAGACTCATCAAGTCATATGTAGTAATACATTATATGACAAAAATGGCATATCAGGGATCATACCTGAGCAGGTCTGGAGACCATGGTAGTTTATATGAATAGGTATCCCAGAATCCCATGTTACTTACATCTGTTGCTCTGACACTCCTCCCTCAGTTCAGGCTTATGACCTGGTAGCAGATTCCATATGATCTGAGGAAAAGTCAAAAAGTTGAACCTTCCCTATTTTCCCCATGGGACTTGGGAGCAAGGAGAACTAATACAATGAATTGATGTTTTTGCTGCTTGCTGTGCCTTGAATTATAAAGTTCTTAGTCTATGATCCAGGAGTTTCATGTCTTCTGCCTGTATCCATGAAACCAAAACAGCAGCATCAGATCAAATATCAGACTCAACATATATATAATATGACCATGTATCATGTATGCATATATGTGTAATGAATATTTATATCTTTGTATATGTAAACAGACATGGTTTTCACTGAGTGATAGTGTCATAAGTGATAAGTTCCTTTGTTTTAGGCTTATTTTCTATATATCTGCAGTTAAAATATATTACTTGCAATGAGAAATAAAGCAATATATGTACTTTTTTTTCTGTTGAGACGGAGGCTTGCTCTGTCGCCCAGGCTGGAGGGCAGTGGCAGATCCCAGCTCACTGCAAGCTCCGCCTCCCAGGTTCACGCCATTCTCCTGCCTCAGCCTCCCATGTAGCTGGGACTACAGGCACCTGCCACCACGCCCCGCTAATTTTTTTGTGTTTTTTTTTTTTTTTTTTTTAGTAGAGATGGGGTTTCACCGTGTTAGCCAGGATGGTCTCGATCTCCTGACCTCGTGATTCGCCTGCCTTGGCCTCCCAAAGTGCTGGGATTACAGGCCTGAGCCACTGCGCCCAGCCAATATATGTACTTTTAAATCTAAAACAAAAATAAAAACCTAACAGAATTCTTGGGCCTGGTTCATCAGTAGGTTAATTTAATATGTTAGTGTGAGCTGAAAATACAATGTTCTGCCTGACAACCCCACTCAGGGCTGAAGGACAATGGTGAAAGGGAATCCTAGTAAGCAGAACTTGGAAGAGCTACTTCGGCATCAACTTTCAGTGGAGAGTTGTCAGATGTAAGGGTAATGGTATACTGATTCCTGAGGAGTGCCAAATGGCTTGACTGGGTGCTCAGGAGCCTGAAGGAGGAACAGTGTAAGATAAGAGTCGAGGAAGTCCAGAGAAAAGGCATGTGGATGGACCTATAGGAGTGGGCACAAAATATGTGACTCTTTGTGTATCATGACAATACCTGTCAGAGAGATTTTGGCATCAGACTCAAACAGGGCCCTCAATGATCCCTGTCCCCTGTTATCCGTGTCCTCTGTGATCCCTCTACTTTGATTATGGGCTGGCCTAGCTACTATGTCTAGTTGATATATTGTGACCAAAGTAATGCAATGTTATTTCTAGACTATGTTACATGAGATAGTTACTTTTGTCTTATTTCTCTCTTTCTTGCTGGCTTTGATGAAGCAAACCACCATAGTGGGGAGGCCCGTATGTCAAGGGCCAGTAAGGAGCCAATATCCAGAAAGGGACTGAGATACTCAGTCTAACAACCTGCAAGGAACTGAGTCCTGCCAACAACTACCTCAGCTTGGAAGCAGATACAGATGTAATTCCAACCCTGGCAGACACCTTGTTGCATCTTTGTGAGATACCTTAAGTAGAAGACCCAGGTAGGAGTGCTCAGACACTTAACCCACAGAAACAATGGGATAATAAATGTGTACTCTTTTTAAATTGCTAAGTTTTGGGATAAGTTTTTATATAGCAATAGACAGCTAATACTGAAGGCATATATCACAAAAGCAGCATTAAAAAGCCTGATGGAGGCCGGGTGCAGTGGCTCGCACCTGTAATCCCAGCACTTTGGGAGGGCGAGGCAGGCGGATCACGATGTCAGGAGATCCAGACCATCCTGGCTAACATGGTTAAACCCTGTCTCTACTAAAAATACAAAAAATTAGCCGGGTGTTGTGGCGGGCGCCTGTGATCCCAGCTACTAGGGAGGCTGAGGCAGGAGAATGACATGAACCCGGGAGGCGGAGCTTGCAGTGAGCTGAGATTGCACCGCTGCCCTCCAGCCTGGGCGACAGAGCTAGATTCCGTCTCAAAAAAAAAAAAAAAAAGAAAAGAAAAAAAAACCTGATGGATAGGATGAGTCATCAGGTAATGCCAGACAGTTTCTGTCCTCAGCTACTCCAGAATTGCAGAATGGGTCAATGACAGAGTAGTCAGGGTGGCATGGATAGTGAATATCAACAAACTCAACAGTATGGGATCTCACTCACCAAGGTTGATCTAACTTCTGCTGGTGCTGAATATCTAACCTGTCAAAGCAGAGGCAATACTGAGCCTTCAATATGGTATCATTCGTAAACCAGACCAAATTGCTACTTGAGCCATCTGAGCTAGGAATGCTAAATTACATACCCATGCCTGCATCCAAAACTTTTAAGTGAAAATCTATGAGCAATTTCTATAAAATTTAGTTAATAGTAAGACTAATTATTGAGTATTCTTCCTACTTATTATATTCATCCTTTGTTCCCCGTAACTTTGCTATTAAAATGTTTTGTCCTTTTAACTTTTACTGACAGACAGGCTGTATAATTGGAATTACTTTCCCAAAGGCATCAAGAATTGATATTCCTCTAATTTAATTAAGCAACTATGAAAACCCAGCAGCTCTAATTAAAGAGGAATACAACTATTTTGAAAGAAAGAACCTAGGATAACGGATATAATGTGTTTTTGTTAAATTTGTACAGAACTTTCTGAAATGCTAGGCTATTGATTTATTCTGCTCAGTATAGAGCAATACTTTGTTCTTTTGTGGCCATTACCTTAAGCAAAACCCTTTTGAAGCCAGCTAGATGTGGAGGTATTATTTCTAATTCCGAGGCTGAAGAATTTAACTTTCAAAGCCCCATGTTAGAGGCCAAAGGCTATCTATGCAATTCTACAGCTGAAAATAGACGATAGGAGTCTTATTTCTGTCTGCATCTATCAGTCACATTGCTTTCATCCTCAATTTATTCACCACGAATTCCCATTGACCTAGGCACTGTACAAAACATACATCAAAATGGGACCCTGCTCTCAAGGACCCACTTGGCAGCATGTAGAATCTATATCAAATGAATTGCAAGGATGATTTTCCATATTATCTGGGTCCTTGGGCTGTGTTTCTCATTTTTATTTCTTTGTGCTTTATAACAAGGAACATAGCAGCTTCAAATGCTTTGAGAAACAAAGTATTAAAAATTATTTTTAAAAAGCCAACAATAATCGGCCTGGAACAAAGTCAGTTCACCACTTGTTCATTTAATAATAACTAATTCCTATTATTCACAAATCACTATGTTAGAGATAAATAAAACATGAAATCTTCTCTCACAGAAATTTTAGACAAGTCAACAACCTAATACAATAGGAGAGATGATGAGGTAAACTTTGCAAGATAGTTCCTATCCAGAAGCTCTGGAAAGACAGATAAATAAAGAAGAGATAAACTACAGAGAACCATAGAACATGAAAACGAAAATGGAGCTATAGAGTATCTCTGTGGTGCCCATAGTTTCACTGATAGTGAGATGTTTCATTATCACATTTTTTGTTTGCCTGGGCTCACGTTTAGAAAAAATTTTGCCTACTAAGCAAAATAATTTATAAATGAGTAATCAGTGCAATATCATTGTTTGTCTGGCAATTGGAAGTATGTTTGGGCAAAGCTTGTTTTTAGAATGGGAAAATGTTTGGAGGCCAGGGAGGAAATGTGAACATAGAAGATGGTGAAGTCATGAGAGAGAGATTAGGAGAAAGGATAATTAAGGAGGTAAGACCCCACAGCAAATGAGAGAGACTTTTAACAATGGTAGAGGTGGGGTTGGACCATAAAGACCCCTGATAGTTTTTTGTTTGTTGAAAGATAAGATGGTGGAGAGAGGGAAACATGTTGTCAGGGTGAAGTGGGGAGGTAGGGGGATGCGAGTAAGGGAGGGTGTTCCTGCAGAGCAGGGAGAGGGAAGCTGAGGACTCAAACAAAATGGACAAGGTTTAGGATTGGTTTATAGCACAGTACAAGTACATTTAAGGAAAAGAAAAGGGACTAGTGGGCATCATTAAAATTCCAGAAGATATGGGATATTATTCTGAAGCCAGTCAACTGAACGGGTTGATTTTTGCCAGCAGCCTTAAGCATTCTGCGAGGAGGACTGGAAGATCAACTGAATGAGGACTAGGAAAGTTGTGGTTCCTGAATGCTAAGGGCATAAGAAAACCTGAGGTGAAGCTGAAAATATGATGGAAATATAGAGTCTTGGGGTCCAGACAAGTTCTGGAGAAGCAGTGTGAGAAGGCAGTTGATAGATTGGAATAACAAGAAATTGAAGAAGAATAGGAATTCACTATGGTGGCAAAGATTGGGTTCCGAGAGTGGGAGCAGTAGGATAACAAGATTCTGGGGCTACATTCAGCAGGCATTTGCTGTCTGGTAGGGACATGTGTGGTTGCTGCATGAGGGGGAGGAGGTCTCTGAAATTCAGCAAATTCATGAATTGTGAGACTAGAATGCATCAGGAGGATCACTTATACAGACTTGAAGTAGCTTAGAGGGCTGGCAAGATAAAGAAACAAACAGGTATCTTTCTACAGCATAGCGATCTGGTAGAAAAACTCTTAAGCCAGGGTCAGACAAAATTGGTGTTGGTCCTGATTCTACCAAAGATCAGGGTCTCCTCCCTCCCCATTTTTTAAAGAAAACATTTCATTTTAGAATAGTTTTAAACTTTCAGAAAAGCTGAAAAGATAGTATAGAGTTCCCATAGATGCCACATCAAATTTTCCCCACTATTAACATCTAACATTAGTATAATACATTTGTTACAATGAATGGATGAATCAGTTTCAGTACATTATTATTAACGAAGTTCATACTTTCTTCATATTCCCTTACTTTGCACATTATGTCATTTTTCTGCTCTAGTACCATATCAGAATCCTGCATTACATTTGCTCATCATGGCTCCTTAAGCTCCTCTTGGCTGTGACAGTTTCTCTGACTTTTCTTGTTTTTGATGACCCTGATGATTTTAAAGATTACTTGTCAGATATTTTGTAAAATGTCCGTCTATTGTGATGTGTCTGATTCTTTTTCATTATTAAACTAGGAATATGGGATTTTGTGAGGAAGATCACAGAAACAAAGTATTCTCATCACATCACATGAAGGGTGCCTATGATCAATATGATTTATATCTGTCAATGTTGACCTTAGTCACCTGGCTGAGGTAGTGCTTATCAGGTTTTGCTCTGTAAAGTGTTTCTTCTTTTCCTGCTTTTCACGCTGAACTCTTTAGAAGGAAGTTATTATGTACAGTACAAAGTTAAAGACTGGAGAATTATGATTCATCTCCTTGAGGACAAAATATCGACATAAATTATTGTGCACAGGGCAATTTGTTTCTTCTCTCCAATTTATGTATTTATTTATCAAATCATTTATTTACATCAGAATGGACTCATGGATATTTGTTTTATGCTTTGGGTTATAATCCAATGACACTTTATTGATTGTTTTTGCTCAGATTGTTCCAGTTTTGGTCATTGGATGCTCTTTTATTTAGCTCCTCCTGTGTCTCTTTGATATATCCTTAATATTGTTTTAGTTTTAGCAATTTTTTACTTTTTAGAATTACAGTATGCTACAAGTTTACCTTATATATTTTCTACCCTATTCCTTTGTCCAAGAAGCTCTGATTCCTTTTATAGGAAAAGATATTAGAGTCAAAGATCTGGGTGCTAAGTGTACTTGTTACTACTGAAGATCAGAATTATTACCATGGCATGCATGGACCTTGATGCATGAATTGGAGCCTGTATTGCTTTCCAGCTTATCTGAATCGATCATCTCAGTTATTCTTTGGGCTTCAGCCTCACGGTTCTTCCTTTTATTCTTGGAAGGCCCTATACTCCCTCCAGCCTCAAAGAGTTGTACATACTCTTGTCTTTACTAAACTTTCATCACCATTGCCTTTACTCCTTAACCATTTTTGCCTGGTTATTTTCTACTTATTCTTCAAATATCCTCTTTATAGAGGAGCCTTCCAAAATATCCATCTTAAATTAAATTAGACCAAGGTATACACTTTCACTATCCTGTATGGTTTTCTTCACTTTGTTACTTATCACATTATGCAGTTATATGTCTATTTGTATAATTATTTTATTAGTGCCTATTTCAACCAGTAAGCTGTAAGGGACTGTCATTGTGTTCTTATAAATTGTATACCCAGCATCTAGCCCATTGTATATCATATGATAAACACATCATAAGTGTTTAAAATAAATGAAATAATTGAAGAGCTATCCTATAGATGAGAGTCAAAAAACATGGTTTGTTGCTATTTAGGACAAAACAATAGACTTCATAAGACAGGGTTAAAGAAGGACAGCTTTTGGTTCAAAATAAATTTCTTATTACTAGAGTATCCAGTTTGGAAATAGGCTGGATCATGGAGTAATGAGTACTATATCACTGAATGTGTTTAAATAGAGAATAGAAAATCATCTTTTATTAATGTCTGTGAAGGGACTTGTTATATTGATGAAGAATATTGAATTGGGGCATCAATATGTCCATTTCAATAATGTGACTTGGTGGAAAGCAAAGGACAAATGAGCCAGGTGTACCTGATTATATTCTCCTATTGCAACTTTCTTGTTATGTGATTTTGGGCGAGTGACTTATCTGTGCTGAACCTCAGATTTTTCATTTATAAAGTGGGAATAATAACAGTACTCATAGTTGAGTCACAGTGAGAATTAAATTACACAATATTTGTGAAATGTGTAGTACAATACCTGGCACAGGCAAGTGTTCAATAAATAGTAGCTACTATTATATTATGAGGCAGATGTGACCTGTAAATAGCACAGGATTTGGAGACAGACACACGTGGCTTTGAATCCCCACCGCTATTTGCCAGTTATGCCATTTTGACTAAGTTACCTGTGGTCTCTGAGCATCAGTTTCCTTAGCTCAAAAGTACAGGTATTAATTGTTATTATTTTAAAAGGCTGTTTAGAGTAAGAAGTATGAAAACAAATGTATAGAACATTGCCCTAATAAGCTCTCCATATATCCTCGTGCGGCGAGATGACTTGAACGTTCTCCAAGAAGATCCTCAAGTAAACAGATGTTGTTTTTGTTGTTTTAGTGGGCATGCAAATTGAGGGTAAGAAATGAATGACCCAGCACAATAGAAGGAGTACATTTTAGAGGCTGAGTAAGGTAAGAAAAACAGCATGGTCAGGTCAATGAGTATCTTGGATGAAGGAACACTTTCCGTAAAGGAAGAGGTATTAAGTGATGATCGTAATGGTGATGAAGCTTTGCTGTGTCATGTTTATCTCTTTTTTAATTTTTCCCCAAATAACCAACACTATATTAGCCTCCAATTCTCTTGAATTTGGATTTGTTTGTTTGTTTGTTTTTGGAGGAGGAACACACTGGTGAATCTGAACTCAAAGTGGGCTTAATGTATGAGCAGAGACTGCCACAGGGGTCTGGTCCCATTCAGATTGTATTAGATTCTTCCTCTCTCCCCTTCTAATTCTTAGGTTCTGAGATTATAATATCTTTCTGGCATATTTATTGCTGTAAGAATGAAATAAAATAAACAGATGTAGAAAAACCACTAAAATATAAATTGATAAATATAGGTAAATAAATATTTCTATTTTTACTACTGACCTGAAGAACTAGATAATTCAGAATTATAGTACTGATAGATCAGTAAAAGCATTCTGAACTCTTCCAACTACTCCATCATTTGAACTCTTTCATGCAATCAGCTCTCCCAACCATCTCTCAAACATCAAGCTCTCTTAAGAGCAGGGGCAGTGCCATTCATTCAATCATTCACTAAATCTAAAAGTATTTATTGAATCTCTACTATATGGCAGGAATCAATCTAGTAGGTAGGGCTACAGTGATGAACAAGACACGAGGTCCTAATGGAGTTTCAATTCCAGTGTTTGCTGGTGATAATGGGTGGGGGAAACTGTCAACAATGAAATAGACAGACAATATATAAAGATTACTATGCTCACTATGGCTTGTTTATCAGCATATTCCCCTAACACAATGTCTAGCATACAGTAACTACTCAATAGTTATCTGCTGACTAAATGTATAAATGCATATCTCAAAACCCTTTTCTTCTAGGCCAACATTCTGCTTTCCCCAACTGATAACTCACTTGAACTAATGTATTTTGCTGCAAATGTGCATTTTAACAACAGTTATTTGGCTAATGGTATACCAGAGGGAGACACTGAAATAGAGCATAGATAAAGTCAGTGGGAAGCAGTTTGGAGTTCAGAAGATTTGGGTCACTTTATAGCTTACATTTATTATGGTACATCCTCTTTTTGAACTCAAGGTCCATTTTTTTAAAGCAGGCAAGGGACATAACAGTGTTAGTAGTAAGTGAAAGGAATTATACACTTCTTTTGCAAAAGCTAATTCTAAATTATTTGAACATCATTCAAAACATTATTTTAACACAAGCTGGTGGAAGATTCAATTCAACTCTGTAGACAACTTAGATGAGTTATTTGCTTAAATGCTTGCTAAGATCATAAAAATAAAACCTTAAGGGAACTCTTGAGGTGATCAAATATGTTATGGGGACTTGGGATTTTTGATAAGTGATATAATTCTTTACAAAATCTCCATGAGCTCAAATAATAACTATTTTCTAAGACATTAACTCAATATAATATTGCACAGGGCTAAAGAGTAGACAGGTGAAACAAATGGTTTCAGAATATTATAACTCTTCCCTACTTCCTTTGCATCATAATTTGGCTGCTCAATTTTTGGAAAAGTAATATCTGACCACAAATAAAGCAATATGTAGTAAAATTTAATCTAGTATTTGCTTAATTAACAATTTTAAAATAATATGACATAAAGATAATTGAAAAAACCTAATTTTTAGAAAGATAACATCCTATTTATTGATATTGATTAGTTTTATAGCACCATATATTTCAGCATACTTTGAATTCTGAGGGAGGAGGGAAAAGTATGTGGCTCACATTACTAGGAATGTGGTAACATCACCTCTTCCAATAACAAGTTATGCTTCTTTGGGTGAATGAAAAAAATTACTTGACTTTTCCAACTCTCCTTTCCAAAGCTATAAAACGTGAGGGTTGGAAAGGAAGATATATACTTTTCTTCCCGTTCTAATATTGGACGATCTTTTTGATGCCTGATTTTAATGTTTTAATTGAGGAACTAGGTAAGGATCATTTCTTTAATAGCCAAGTAAGAATTTTTGATAAATTAAACACAGTATAATATTACTCATTGTGTCTTGATTCAACTGTATTTAAAATATTCTACTTAATTTACGCTTTATCCTTCTCAAATGATTTGCATACTATTTGTCTCCTGGCTACTAGATACCAGTTTAACTTAGAGACTTATAATTTTTTAAACTCTTATGAATTAATTATTATTCTCTCAATAAATTATTGGAAATTAACGCTCAAGTATAAAAGTAAATCTGAAACATCTATACAATTTCTCTAGTTTAGAATTTTTCAAACTACACAGGACAAAATTTTTGCTTCTGATCATGGAGAAACTAATATGACACTTGCCTTTCCACTTTAAACTGCTAGAACCTTGTGGAAAATGCATAACATAACTGTTTTCTACCAAACACCGTATGTTCTCACTCGCAAGTGGGAGTTGAACAATGAGAACACACGAACATATGGAGGGGAACATCATACACCGGGGCCTGTTAGGGGGTGGGGGTTTAGGGGAGGGACAGCATTGAGAGAAATGCTACATTACATTAGGTATTGTAGGTGACGGGTGGATGGGTGCAGCAAACCACCATGGCACGTGTATACCTACGTAACAAAACTGCACGGTGTGTACATGTACCTCAGAACTTAAAGTATATATATAAAAAAAAAATAACCATTTTCTGACATTGTACAAGAAGAAGCCAAGTAGGGCTATGATCCCTAAGCGAAGAGACCACATGTGTGCTCTAGGATTAATCATGTTGGCCTTCGGCCTGGAAGCAATTTATGAGAGGTAGAGGGCAGACAGAGCATGGTGGTCTTGCTATGTTGTAAAATGCCAAATTCAGATCAGGCACTTAACAGAAGATTAGATGCTATGGAAGAAAAGATTGCTGAAGTGAAAATCATAGAAATAGAAACATCCAAATGAAGCACAGAGAGAAAACCATTCCAAAACATTTTAGACAGCCTTGGCATCCTGGTGGACAATGAATGAATCTAACTTTACCAATATATAATTGAAACTCCATAAGGAGGAGGGTAGGAAAAGTATTAGAAAAGATAGAGCTGAAATTTTTCCGTATTTCAAGAAAACTATACACAAACAAATCCAAGAATTTCAATTAACTCTTAGCGGGATAAATCCCAGAAAACTATCCAAAGATAAATTACATGGGGGTGGGGAGATTAAGGATGTCCTCATACTTTATATCCCAAACAAAGGAAGTCAGAAAACAATAAAGATGTTTTAAAAGTGATTGAAGAAAAAACATTTTTCAACCTAGAAACCTATAACTAACAAAACTATATTTCAAAAATGAATGAATGCAAAATGAAAGTTCTTTAGACAACAATAGCTGAGAAAATATATTGCTTGCAGACCTGTACTATAAAACATATGAAAGGAAGTTCTTCAGACAGAAGGAAAACAATACCAGATGGAAACATATATCTACAGAAAAAAATAATAAAAGCAGCAGAAACTGTAAATATTAGAGAATTGTCTTCTTTTTCATTTCTTTAAAAGGCAATTGCCTGTTTACAGCAAAATTAATAACAGTATATTATGAGGCTATAACATGAGAAGTAAAACATATTAAAATGTTAACACAAAGAAAGGATGGGAAAATAAAAAGATATGCTGAAAATGTTTACATTATATGTAAAGTGGTATGACATTATAAGTTAAAGATGAATTTGTAAACCCTACATCTTTAATGTTAAAAAAAGTCATGTAGCTAACAAACCAGTCAAAACAATAATGGAGATAAAATTAAATCATAGAAAATTCACTTAATCTGAAGGAAGGCAGAAAAGAAAATAAAACATTAAAAATAGAAGAGATAAGTAGAAAACAAAATTATAGTTTGAAATGAATTATCTTGATAATTACCTTATATATTGTCTAAACATTCCATTGAAAAGCAGAGATTATCAGACTATCCGATAGCAGAGATTATTGGATTAAAAAATATGCTATGTACAATAAAACTAAAATATGAATTTTAAAATGATTTTAAAGTAAATGAATGAAAAAGCAAACATGAATCAAAAGAAAGCAGGAATGACTTATATTAGTATCAGACTAAGTATTTTCCAAAATAGAGACTATTACTCTTGATAAGGAGATTTTCCTGATGATTAAGAGACTAGATCATTATGAAGGCAGAACAAATTTCAATGCACTTAATAACGGAGTTTCAAAATGCATAATGCAAAACTGACAGAGCTGAAAAAAGAAATAGATTAAAGATAATACTGTATTTGTAGAGGTCAAAGTCTCTCTCAATAACTGACGGACAAAAAGTAGGAAGAAAATCAGAAAGAATATAAAAACAGCATGGTACTGGTACCAAAACAGAGATATAGACCAATGGAACAGAACAGAGCCCTCAGAAAAAAATACCACATGTCTAAAACCATCTGATCTTTGACAAACCTGACAAAAAGAAGAAATGGGAAAAGGATCCCCTATGTAATAAATGGTGCTGGGAAAACTGGCTAGTCCTATGTAGACAGGTGAAACTGGATCCCTTCCTTACACTTTATACAAAAATTAGTTCAAGATGGATAAAAGACTTAGATGTTAGAGCTAAAACCATAAAAACCCTAGAAGAAAACCTAGGCAATACTATTCAGAAGATAGGCATGGGCAAGAACTTCATGTCTAAAACACCAAAAGCAACAGCAACAAAAGCCAATATTGACAAATGGGATCTAATTAAACTAAAGAACTTCTGCATAGCAGAGGAAACTACCATCAGAGTGAACAGGCAACCTATAGAACAGGAGAAAATTTTTGCAATCTACCCATCTGACAAAAGGCTAATATCCAGAACCTACAAAGAACTCAAACAAATTTACAAGAAAAAAAATCAAACAACCCATCAAAAAGTGGGCAAAGTATATGAACAGACACTTCACAAAAGAAGACATTTACGCAGCCAACAGACACATGAAAAAATGCCCATTATCACTGGCAAGCAGAGAAATGCAAATCAAAACCACAATAGGATACCATCTCACACCAGCTACATTAGCGATCATTAAAAAGTCAGGAAACAACAGGTGCTGGAGAGGATGTGGAGAAATAGGAACACTTTTACACTGTTGGTGGAACTGTAAACTAGTTCAACAATTATCGAAGACAGTATGGCAATTCCTCAAGGATCTGGAACTAGAAATACCATTTGACCCAGCCATCCCAATACTGGGTATATACCTAAAAGATTATAAACCATGCTACTATAAAGACACATGCACACGTATGTTTATTGTGGCACTATTCAAAATAGCAAAGACTTGGAAGCAACCCAAATGTCCATCAATGATAGACTGGATTAAGAAAATGTGGCACATATTCACCATGGAATACTATGCAGCCATAAAAAAGGATGAGTTCATGTCCTTTATAGGGACATGGATGAAGCTGGAAACCATCATTCTGAGCAAACTATTGCAAGAACAGAAAACCAAACACTGCATGTTCTCACTCATAGGTGGGAATTGAACAATGAGAACACTTGGACACAGGGTGGGGAACACCACACACCAGGGCCTGTCATGCAGTGGGGGGCAGACGTAGGCATAACATTAGGAAAAATACCTAATGTAAATGATGAGTTAACGGGTGCAACACACCAACGTGGCACACGTAT
This sequence comes from Mandrillus leucophaeus, assembly GCF_000951045.1. Classification (NCBI taxonomy): domain Eukaryota; kingdom Metazoa; phylum Chordata; class Mammalia; order Primates; family Cercopithecidae; genus Mandrillus; species Mandrillus leucophaeus. The sequence goes on along the minus strand of NW_012104976.1, from coordinate 1,039,479 downwards.
ACATATGTAACAAACCTGCACGTTGTGCACATGTACCCTAGAACTTAAAGTGTAATAGAAACAAAAAAAAGAAATCAAGATGGAAATTAAAAAATTCTTTGAAGTAAATGATAATAGTGATAGAACCTATCGAAACCTCTGGCATACAGCAAAAGCAGTGCTAAGAGGAAAGTTCACAGCATTAAATGCCTGCATGAAAAAGTCTGAAATAGCACAAATAGACAATCTAAGGTCACAACTCAAGGAGTTAGAGAAACATGAACAAACCAATGCCACTGCACTCCAGCCTGGGCAACAGAGTGAGACTCCATCTCAAAAAACATTATAAAATAAAAAATAAAAAAGAACAAACCAAATCCAAACCCAGCAGAAGAAAAGAAATAAAGATTATAGCAGAACTAAATGAAATTGAAACAAACAAAAAATACAAAATTTAAATGAAACCAAAAGCTGGTTCTTTAAATAGATAAACAAAATGTATAGACCATTAGCCAGATTAACCAAGAAAAGAGAGAACATGAAAATAAGCTCAATTTGAAATGAAATGGAAGATATTACGATTGATACCACAGAAATACAAATGATCTTTCAAGGCTACTATAAACACCTTTATGCACACAAACTAGAAAACCTAGAGGAGATGGATGAATTACTGGAAATATACAACCCTCTTAGATTAAGCCAGAAAGAAATAGAAACTGTGAAGAGACCAATAACAAGTAGCAAGATTTAAACAGTAATTAAAAAATTTCCAACAATTAGAAGTCTAAGACCAGATGAATTCAGAATTGAATTGTATCAGATATTCAAAGAATTGGTACCAATCTTACTAAAATGATTCCAAAAGATAAAGAGGGAATCCTCCCTAAATCATTCGATGTAGCCGGTATTACCCTGATACTGAAAGGGCATAATAAAAAGGAAAACTATAGACCAATATCCCTGATGAACATATATGCAAAAATCCTCAACAAAATATTAGCTAACCAAATCAAACAGTATATCAAAAATATCATACACTGTGATCAAATGGGTTTCATATCAGAGAGATGCAGGGTTGATTTAACATATACAGGTCAATAAATGTAATACACCACATAAATAGAATTAAAAACAAAAATCACGTGATCATCTCAATAGTCAAAGAAAAAACATTTGACAAAATTCAGCATCGCTTTATGATTAAAAGCCTCAGGAAAATCGGCATAGAAAGGGCATACTTTAAGGTGATAAAAGCCATCTGTGACAAACTCACAGCCAACTATGGGGAATGGCAAAAGATGAAAACATTCACCCTGAAAACTGGAACAAGACAAGGGTGCCCACTTTTACCACTTCTATTCATTGTAGTACTGGAAGTCTTAGCCAGAGCAATCAGACAAGAGAAAGAAATCAAGGGCATCCAAATTTGTAAAGAGAAAGTTGAACTGTTACTTCTCTGATGATATGATCATACACCTAGACAACCCTAAAGACTCATTTAAAAGCTCCTAGATTTGATAAATAAATTCAGTAAATTTCAGGATACAGAATCAATGTACAAAAATTAGTAGCACTGCTATACACCCTCAGTGACCAAGCTGAGAATCAAAGCAAGAGCTCAACCCCTTCACAACAGCTGCAAAATAAGCAAACAAAAAGTATGAATATACCTAACCAAGTAGGTGAAAGATCTCTACAAATAAAACTGCAAAACTCTGCTAAAATCTCAAGACATTCTCATGGCTTCAGCCATTCTCAATTTATTTGAAAAACATAAAAATTTTAAAAAATGTGCATCATCCTGGAATAGTTTTCTGTATAACATGTGTTTGAAAAATACTTCCTTACTTTTTTAGAAATTCTGTTAATGGGATATGTGAAACCATTTTCTCATCATTCCTTAGTTGCACATAGTAATAGAGAGTCCTACTGTGTTAGTCCAGGTTCTCTATGGAGTGTGAATGCAGAAAAGGAATTATTCCTACTGGAAAATAATGAACTGTGGACACATTCACTCAAGACCAGAGAAAAAAACCACTGAGAATAAGTAGCTTCAATTTCATTATCACCAGCAGAGCTCACACCAGAAAGCCTGGAACAAAGCCTGAACTAGAGCCCTTAGCATTCTTAGGCTTCCTGGTGCTATGGTTCAACAACTTTTGTGGGGATGGGGAGAACCAGAAACCGTCACCATCACGTGTAAGAAAGGATACCACAGCAATAACACAGCTGTCAAAAATCAGCTGGATCTGAAGTTATCCGCAATTTGAAATCCACACTGTACTTGCTTTCTTATGAAGGGCTGGAGACATGTGCAGAGACACCCTAAACATGTGTAGGTGACTTTCCTTTTGAAAGGCAGAGGAGGGCCTCTTTGTGAACTCTTTGTACTTATTAGTTGTCCTATCAGTTCACCATTTCAACTAGAAAAGATGGTGCAAGCTACCTCAGCTAGCTTCTAATTTGGACACAGCACCAATACCACACACAGAATTGAATGAATGACCACATCTTCCTGGTTCTTCCATTGGGCAGGGTCAATATGCTTCTTTGGATTGAATAGCTGTGATCTTGTTGAGAAAAGTATGTAAACATAGGGCCAGATTTTGTTAGTCTCCATCTTAGAAAATTGGTGGAGCACTCCTTGGCTCATGATCACAAAGTCCCACAATAGGCCGTCTGCAGCCTGAGGAGCAAGGAGAGCCAGTCCAAGTCCCAAAACTGAAGAACTTGGAGTCCGATGTTCCAGGGTAGGAAGCATCCAGCATGGGAGAAAGATGTAGGCTGGGAGGCTAGGCCAGTCTCACCCCTTCACGTTTTTCTGCCTGCTTTATATTCACTGGCAGCTGATTAGATGGTGCCCATCAGATTAAGGGTGGATCTGCCTTTCCTAGTCCACTGACTCCAATGTTAATCTTTGGCAACATCCTCACAGACACACCCAGGATCAATATTTTGCTCCTTCAGTCCAATCAAGTTGACATGCAGTATTAACCATCACACCTGCTTTTAGAAATTCTAGGCAAGAATCAAAAAGTATTATTAGGAAGACGTTTTGTAAGCATTTAGAAAAGGAAGTAATCACAATTATTAGAATTCAGGGGTTCATCAAGAATGAACCACCCATGCTGCAATCATTTCCTTCTTTGATGGACTAGGTATAGACAGTATATGTTTGGATTTCAACATGATGCGAGACAGAGTTTCTTATGACATCTTTTTGACTAGGCAGAACAATATGAGGATGATTTATAATAAATAAGCTAATTCACAGGAAGTCCAAGGGCTGGATTTGAAGGATCAACTTTTGGCAATATTTCTAGAGGCATTGGACTCTTCCTTCAACCTGTGTGTGTACGGGGGAGTGTGTGTGTTTCTTGTCTAAACAAGTGTCATGCTCTTAAGAATTTTACCTTGTTCAAAATTGAGAAGGGTATTTAAAATATTTGGTTCCAGAATTTTTATCCATAAAGAATTCAAGTAACTCTGAAAGGATAGATTAATTTTTGAAAGAAGTAAAGGCATATAAGTAAAGGTATATTTATGTCACTGATTTCACAATGAAATAATTGTGCTACTAAAATATGTCATACACATGATTGTATATTTAGAAAACCCCATTGTCTCAGCCCAAAATCTCCTTAAGCTGATAAGCAATTTCAGCAAAGTCTCAGGATACAAATTAATGTGCAAAAATCACAAGCATTCTTATACACCAGTAACAGACAAACAGAGAGCCAAATCATGAATGAACTTTCATTCACAATTGCTTCAAAGAGAATGAAATACCTAGGCATCCAACTTACAAGGGATGTAAAGGACCTCTTCAAGGAGAACTACAAACCACTGCTCAGTGAAATAAAAGAGGACACAAACAAATGGAAGAACATTCCATGCTCATGGATAGGAAGAATCAATATCGTGAAAATGGCCATACTGCCCAAGGTTATTTATAGATTCAATGCCATCCCCATCAAGTTACCAATGAGTTTCTTCACAGAATTGGAAAAAACTGCTTTAAAGTTCATATGGAACCAAAAAAGAGCACGCATTGCCAAGACAATCCTAAGTCAAAAGAACAAAGCTAGAGGCATCACGCTACCTGACTTCAAACTATACTACAAGGCTACAGTAACCAAAACAGCATAGTACTGGTACCAAAACAGAGATATAGACCAATGGAACAGAACAGAGTCCTCAGAAATAATACCACACATCTACAGCCATCTGATCTTTGACAAACCTGAGAGAAACAAGAAATGGGGAAAGGATTCCCTATTTAATAAATGGTGCTGGGAAAATTGGCTAACCATAAGTAGAAAGCTCAAACTGGATCCTCTCCTTACTCCTTATATGAAAATTAATTCAAGATGGATTAGAGACTTAAATGTTAGACCTAATACCATAAATACCCTAGAAGAAGACCTAGGTAGTACCATTCAGGACATAGGCATGGGCAAAGACTTCATGTCTAAAACACCAAAAGCAACGGCAGCAAAAGCCAAAATTGACAAATGGGATCTCATTAAACTAAAGAGCTTCTGCACAGCAAAAGAAACTACCATCAGAGTGAACAGGCAACCTACAGAATGGGAGAAAATTTTTGCAATCTACTCATCTGACAAAGGGCTAATATCCAGAACCTACAAAGAACTCAAACAAATTTACAAGAAAAAAACAAACAACCCCATCAAAAAGTGGGCAAAGGATATGAACAGACATTTCTCAAAAGAAGACATTCATACAGCCAACAGACACATGAAAAAATGCTCATCATCACTGGCCATCAGAGAAATGCAAATCAAAACCACAATGAGATACCATCTCACACCAGTTAGAATGGCAATCATTAAAAAGTCAGGAAACAACAGGTGCTGCAAAGGATGCGGAGAAATAGGAACACTTTTACACTGTTGGTGGGATTGTAAACTAGTTCAACCATTATGGAAAACAGTATGGTGATTCCTCAAGGATCTAGAACTAGATGTACCATATGACCCAGCCATCCCATTACTGGGTATATACCCAAAGGATTATAAATCATGCTGCTATAAAGACACATGCACACGTATATTTATTGCGGCACTATTCACAATAGCAAAGACTTGGAATCAACCCAAATGTCCATCAGTGACAGACTGGATTAAGAAAATGTGGCACATATATACCATGGAATACTCTGCAGCCATAAAAAAGGATGAGTTTGTGTCCTTCGTAGGGACATGGATGCAGCTGGAAACCATCATTCTTAGCAAACTATCACAAGAACAGAAAACCAAACACCGCATGTTCTCACTCATAGGTGGGAACTGAACAATGAGATCACTTGGACTTGGGAAGGGGAACATCACACACCGGGGCCTATCATGGGGAGGTGGGGTGGGGGGAGGGATTGCATTGGGAGTTATACCTGATGTAAATGACGAGTTGATGGGTGCTGATGAGTTGATGGGGCAGCACACCAACATGGCACAAGTATACATATGTAACAAACCTGCACGTTATGCACATGTACCCTAGAACTTAAAGTATAATAATAATAATAAATAAATTTTTAAAAAATAAGATAAAATTACAATATATTTAAAAAATAAAAATAAAAAATAAATAAAATATGTCATATAATGGATTTGGGATTTTTAGGTGACAGTAGTTACAATGTAGATTAATCAGTAATATGCATTGCCAAAATACCAAAAATAATAATAACATGTTGAATGTCTACTATGTGTCAGGCATTGCTAGAGACTTTATATACATTTATCTGTACATCTCATGTCCATCCTTAATTTTTAAATTTAATTTTCTCATTTCGGAAATTGAAGTTTTCAGCTCAGAGGTTAAATAACTTGCATATATAGTAGTGAGAGTTGGGGCTGGATTGCCAATCTCAAATCTCTTTCTCTCTGAATCCATGTTGTTTTTTCTCTTTCTACCTCTCTAGTATGACCTCAGAATACATGAAGGTGGAAAATTAACTGATGTAAGGGATGTGATAGGCACATTTTTATCTAAGCTACTCAGAGTCCCACTTGCAGTTTTATCTTTGATTAAGAATACCACAGTTTAAGAGAAAAAAAAAATGGAACAATTTTAGAGTACAAGTAATTAAACAGAGAAGAGGTCTGAATTCATTTTATATGAGGAACAGTCAGAAGAACAAAAAATTGTTGACCTGGAACAAATGAGGACTCTAGGGGACCATACTAGTGGTATTCAACATTTGAAGAACAATTATTTGAGAAAGGGTTACATTTTTCTTTGCATTCATAGAGTGGAAGTAGGACGAATAAATGAAAAGGTATGAAGGCAGGTTGGAATAAAATAAGTTCGGATTTTCTAATACCGTGGTCTAAAGGTATACTGAGATCTCTGAGTGGTGGTGAGCTGACCCGTGCTGGAGGTGTTCAAGCAGAGTGTAGTTGACCACCTAGCTGGTATCGGTACAGAAATGCTAGTAGCTAACTTTTAAGGTTCCCTTCAATATTTGTAGGCTTTAATTTTGTAGAAATAACAGTATATTTAGGGTGTGAAAGTTAGTATACATTTCTTAAAAAGTAATTTTTTGGATACCTTTAATATGCAACCAGATTAAAACAGAAACAAACAAGCAAACAACAAGAGCACCTGCAAGTTAAAATAGGCAGGCAGTTGTTGGTAAGAAGAGAGCTGACAGGATTTAAGTATGTTCCAATCAGGATTCTAAACACTCACCAAACAGTAATTATTTACTTTTGGATGAAGATCTCTGGTGTATATTTTCAACATTCTTTAAGGGAGCTGACTGCTAAATGTTTTCATCCCCATCTCTAGTGTGAGTCTTTAAGTTTTGGCAAAGGAAAAAGCCAAGGGACTCTTTACTCTATAGAAGGTGAACATTCTTGGCTGTGATGGAAGAAACTCTGCAGTTACATGGGACTCATTGTTTCCATCTAGTACATTGAAAAGACCTCCCAGGAAGAGCTGCAAAGACATCCTAGGTTCATATGGCCTTTACAAGCAACACCAAGGACACTTTGTGGAAGGCACGGCTAGCCTCCAAGCAGCACGCTAAAATAAATAAATAAAATGTGTATTCTACCCCCTTTCACATCCCCCAAATCTTCCATTGCCAGTTTTTTTAATTGACCTATTAAACAGTTACTATCTGTCTAAGAGTGTCTTAAAGATCTCCTTTTTGTATTTTATTTAATTTTTATTTTTCACAGAGACAGGGTCTCACTGTGTTGCCCAGGCTGGTGTGGAACTCCCGGGCTCAAGGAATCCTCCTGCCTTGGCCTCCCAAAGTGCTAGATGACAGGCATGACCCACTGCACCTGGTCATTTTTGGTATTTTATACTCAAAAGTTGTCTGAGGACCAGCATTAGCATCAACATCGTTGGGAGCTCGTTATAAATGTAGGTTCTTGGTCTTTTGGTTCAAGTGATTCTCCTGCCTTGCCTCAGCCTCTGGAGTAGCTGGGACTACAGGCATGTGCCACCACACCTGGCTATTTTTTTATATTTTTAGTAGAGATGGGGTTTCACCGAGAATATACATTTTAATGAGATTTTCGGGTTATTTGAATGCTCATTAAAATTGTAGAAGCATTGTTTTACACTACCTGCTCACAAGCTTATACATATCATAAGCATATTATGTGGCTATTCAGTACTTGTTCATATTGTTCCAATTTTATTTTTTTAATGCTTCAAATGTATCCCTTATGATACAGTTTTGATATTTGTCCCTGCCTAAGATTCATGTTGAAATGTAAGCCCCAAAGTTGGAGGTGGGGCCTGGTAGAAGGTGTTTGGATCATGGGGCTGGATCTCTCATGAATGGCTGAGGCCATCTCCTTGGTGATAAGTAAACTCTTGCTCTGAGTTCACATGAGATCTGGTCATTTAAAAGTGTATGGCAGCACTCCCTCCTGCCCCCCACAGCCCCGCCCCGCTGCCCTGACTCACTCACTCTTACTCCTGTTCTAGCCATGTGATGTCCTGCTCCCGCTTTGCCTTATGGCATGTTTGGAAGCTTCCTGAGACCACTCCAGAAGCAGATGCCACTATACTTCCTGCACAACCTGCAGAACTCTGAGCCAATGAAATCTCTTTTCTTATAAATTACCCAGTCTCAGGTGTTTATAGCTATGCAAGAATGCTGTCATACACCTTCGCTGGAAGACAGTGAGATTTCTGGAACCATTCCCTAAACTGGAATCTTCAATTAATTATTTACTTTCAATCCTCATAACCTGACTGGCTACCAACAATAGAACTTTAAATCCTACTTCTTAACCCTTTCTGCCATGCCATGCAAACCTGGATCAGACTTTATCATCTCAGTCTGGACTGTAAAAGCCTCTCTGCTTCTGGTTTTCTCGGCTCTCATCCATTTTCCAAACTTGGGAAAATAAAACTTTTATTGAAAGCATACTTGTCCAGAGACAATGTCCTCACTTACTAGTTTGCATTCAAATTCTTCTCTAATCAATCTCCAACAATATTTTAGTTTTTCTATTGCCATGTTCCTATCAAACACCTTATTTCTGACTATAAGCTACTACTGGCCACTCATGCATTTTCATTTTTCTGAAAGCCCATCCCCATACTTCCTCTTTCTTTTTATACAGATAAGCCTCAGGAAGAATAAACTGCTTTCTCCTCCGCTAATATAACATTGTTTACTTGCTTCTGTCATCATGTTCCATAGCTATTAATTTTGTTGTCTCCATACACGGCTAGATTATGAATACCTGAAAGGCAAGAATACAGGAGTGTTTAGTGTTTAGTTAAAAACAAAACAAAACAAAACAAAACTCCTGTGTAGTGTTTAGTTTGTTTTAAAAGAATTGGTTCAGGGGTAAAAAACTGTATCAAAATCCATTGTACTACTTGCTGTGGCGTGACCTTAGGTGAGTTACTACTCTGTATCTCAGTTTCCTTATTTATAACATGGGGATAATTACACCTGTATGAATGAATTTTGTGAGGATTAAAATAAAGTGTGAAAGTTTAGTTTACATGACATTTAGTTCATAATGACTCAATTGTGTTCTTGAAATAAATGACATATTGGGTGGCAGTGAGGCAGGGGCAGGGGCTTAATCATGAAAAATAATATGAATCTCAATTCTAGGGTTAGAAGACAAGGGTGGGACTTAATCATAGGAAGAAGAAATAAACTCTATAGCTAAGATAGAAGATAAGAGTGTTCACAGTGACTTGCCTTAATACTAAATTCCCAGAAGGGAAGTTCTGAGGGTGGATCCCAGTACTCCCAGATTGGTGGGCACAGGTGACGCAGAGCTGGGGGACTAACAAGGTACCTATAAAGTGACCTGTAGTCACCTGTATACAATACAGGGTCATGCTTTCCATTTCACTTTTTGATGTTGTTGTTAATTTTAGTTTTTTAAGAGACTTGTCTTTACTCTGTCACCCAGGCTGGAATGTGGTGGTGGGATTATAGTTCACTGCAGCCTTGAACTCCTGGGCTCAAGCAGTCACCCTAACTCAGCCTCCTGAGTAGCTGGGACTACAGGTAAGCAGCATCATGCCCAGCTAATGTTTTAATATTTTTTAGAAACAGGGTCTCGCATGTTGCCCAGGCTGGTCTCAAACTTCTGACCTCAAGCAATCCTCCCACCCCAGCCTCTCAGAATGCTGATATTACAAAAGTGAGCCACCACGCCTGGCCCTTTCTATTTCATTTCTAATATCTTTCCTGATGACATCCAACATTTTGTGGGTCTTGGCATGTGAGAATAATTTAATTTTTTCCTTTCTTCCCTCCTTCCTTCCTTTTTCTCCTCCTCCTTCCCTCCCTCTGTCTCTCCCTTTCTCCCTCTACCTGTTTTTCTTTTTATCTCTATTCCTCCTGCTGAAAGTACCAGAAAGGTTGAGCAGAATTAGCTTAGTGACAATGAATATTTGTTCAATATACACTCAATTAAAACCGATAGAGCACACACGGTTGGAGACAATTGCTTGTTGTTATCAGCACTGACAGATTTGAACTAATGTCCTAGAATGGAAAGAGTGGTCTGCCACTTTCTGAGTCAAATGCAGTGATTCTGATTGAAGAAGACAGTGTTGATTGGAGATATAATCCATATAATAATCATCATAAAGAAATCTTAAACCTTAATTCTAAAATATGTCCTTAAAATCTTTGTCTTGGAGTGTTTATTTATCATACAACAGATTCTCCTTCACTCCAAAAGGAAGTAGGAAGTGAGGAAGAGATGCGTTTCCTGGATTCCAGCCTGGGTAGCTAGGACACAGACTTTAAGATTACAAGGTGGAACATCAGGGATACACAAGATTTCTCAGACTCTTGAGCTGTCTGGAGCCCAGTAGCAGGCTGAGCTTGCAGATTACCTAAATGCAAGGGTTTTGGTCATAGTCATGTACCTGGTTGCTTTCTTGGGTGCACTGCTGCATTTTAACTAATGCATATTTGTTTTTGCTATAACTGAATAGATAGATGATAGATAGATAGATAGATAGATAGATAGATAGATAGATAGATAGATAGATAGTTTTAGGGATATGGATATTGTTTTAGGATATGGCATAGGGTTAGGTGCCATTTGTTGCAAGAAAGAAGAGGCACAGTTAGATACCAAGCTGGTACCAAAGGAAGAGTGGCATTGATTGCATCAGGTGGGACCTTGGCCTTGTGAGTGTGGGATGAGCACAGTTAGAGCAGTAAACAGTGTTACTCACACAGAGACATGATGTTGCTGTGCAGATGACAGTGTGAATAAATAATGTGACAACTGTGGATGATTTAATGTGGCATTTTTACACTACTGTGGTGATTGGGTTGCAGTGTTTGCTACAAGTCTAACTTTGTGCTGAGTCTCTGTTTGTTTGTTTGTTTGTTTGTTTGTTGTTGTTGATGTCTTTTATAGGTCTGTACCCATAATTCTAGAATTTAAGTATGTCCCCAAAAATGAGTTAAGAATCACTGCAGCAGTGCCATTACTGTTTTTTGTTCTTTTCTTTTTTTGCTTTATAAGAAGTATGGGGAAAAGATTAATTCTTATTGCATGGCTAGTATATGTCAGGCTGTGCCAGGTATTTCGTCTGTTATTTGCTAAATCCTTAAAGTTTTTAAGGTAGGGATTAACATTTCCCTTTTATAGATAAGAAAACCAAAGTTTTGAGAGACTGAATAACTTGTTCAACGTTACAAAGCAAGCAAAGCTGAGCAATGAATTCAGATTCCTTGTCTTTACATTCTAGGCCTTTCTCTATTATTGTAAGTGCCTGCTTAATCTTGTCATCCCTTTAGATGGGAACAATAAGCAACATTATCTGATTGAAATATATATATATATACACACACACACACATATACACACACGCATACACACACACCCCTACACATATATGTAACGTATATTTAAGAGATTTATTTCTGGCCCAGGGCAATGACTCATGTGTGTAATAGGTTCTGGGACAAGGAACTATATCAAAATCCATCCTCCCAGCACTCTGGGAGGCTGAGGTGGGTGGATCACCTGAGGTCAGGAGTTCAAGACCAGCCTGGCCAACATTGCAAACCCAGTCTCTACTAAAAATACAAAAAATGGCCTAGTGCAGTAATGCACACCTGTAATCCCAGCTACTTGGGAGGCTGAGGCAGGAGAATCCCTTGAACCCGGCAGGCAGAGGTTGCAGTGAGCCGAGATCACGCCACTGCACTCCAGCCTGGGCAACAGAGAGAGACTCTGTCTCTAAATACATAAATAAATAAATAAAATTATTTATATGACTCTTAGATGACAAGATCCACAATTTTTGGATAACCTGAGACAGACACAGGCTTGGGCTCTCTTCTTGTCTTCAGTACGAACTGTGTGAATTTAAGCAAATGCTCAACTCTTCAGTATCTCAATTTTCTAATCTGTAAAATTAGGAGATTTGGGCCACTAGCTTTCTACAACCCATTGAGGTACTAGTCTTCTATGTCCATATAAAGCTTATGAATAAGAACTTCTACTTGAAATTTTATTTGGGTACAAATAAATAAAATAGAGTAAATAGAGACTTGAATTGCACCAGTGGAAACCTTTAGGGGACCAGAACTTATGGCTTACTAGGTTTTAGCTCAAGTGCTGAGTCTAGTTCCGGCATCATGTATTTCACGATAGATGAGTGAGAATTGGGAAAGTTCAGTTAGGAATAGCCACTACTGAGACATGTTGGATCATGGTAAATTAGAAAAATATGGTTTTTGAATAACAGCAATTTTAATTTGAATTCTGGTTTGATCATTTACTAGTTACATAAACTGAGCATAACTTGAGTCTCAATTTCTTGCTTTGTAAATTGGGAGTAATTGCGAGGCTCTTGTGAGAATCAAATGAGATAATGAGAACTAACCAGTCAGCACATGACATGGACATGGCACACAGTAGATAATAAATGCTAATTCCCTCCTCCTCCCCTCTCTATATATGTGACACTGCTTTACACTTCATATAATGAAAGTCTGAGCCATATCCGTAAAATGTTCCCCAGATGACATCTGTGGACCGTAGAACAATTACACAAAGATTAGAATTGCAGAAAAAGAATCTAGACTAACTCCATGGCCATCTCCTCTTTCAGAAGAACCACACTTTCCTTTGCATGGTTTTTCCATTATTGTCAAGTGTTTGAGTAATCCCTTTTGCCTTGTTCAGGAAAGTTTGATGTGTGAAGACATAGAGGCCTGGCCATACACCATGGATGCTTGATTTTCCTTCTCCTACGATCTCTCATGAAGAAACCTTAATCGGAGTTGTTGCCAGGTGATGAGGTCTTCACATTCCCTCTAGCAGCTGCTATTTGTGTATGGTGTCTGGTGGTGTTTAAACACCTGGTTCAATATTTACCTGTGAGGGCTTTGCTTTGCCCTCTGACCTTTCTTGCAGAATGGAGCTGTCCAGAAAATGATACCTTGGAGAGTACTATTAAGTATCCCCCAAAGCTGAGCACTCCTTTCCAGAAACATTCTCCCAGGTAGCAAGTTCTGGGATGAGGGCCACTGCCATCTTTCCTTGGACCCTTGAAGCTGTGAGTACTAGGAACACGCTGGCTTGATTAAAATAAGCAGGTCCCAAGTTTGTGCGGAACAGAAAGAAACAAGAAAATGAAGTGTTTTGTTTCCTTTCACTATACCCCTACATGGGTTAAGAGAAAAAAAGAAACATAACAAGGTCTTGGATTCTGTAACTCTTCTTTTGCTCTTGTACTTGCAAAGTCACATTGATATAGCACCTAGTCATAAATAGTGTTTTCAGATCCACCCTTTCACTCCAGCAACCCCAGGCTGCTTGGGTTCAACCCCAATCAGTACGTGGCTGATGTTATTATCCCCATTTATTGATGAATAAATGGATGTCCAGAGGAGTTATTTACTGGGCCAAGTCATTTCAAATCCTCTGTGGAGTGATGTGGGCAGTCATTAAACAAAGTAAAACATGACTTTTACAAAGAGCCCCATTCCACCCCTTAATAACCAGATGTTATGGTGATACTGTTACCATTAACTCATTTTACAGAGGAGAAAACATGATTGCTAATCATGGCTTGATTTGCCCAATTATATCAAATACTTTGAAGGATGATGGAGAAGATGCATCATACATTGTTAAAATAAAATATTCTGTGGTAGGAAGTGTGTCATGGAATTTGAGAGCAAGGATGTGGATTCAGATAACCCTGTCTTCGAATCCTTGCTTCCTTTGGGCAAGTGACTTAACTCATCTGGTTCTGATACTAGTTGCTAATCACTATGTGAGTTCCTGGTCACTCTGTGCCTCAGCTTCTGATTTTGTAAGTGGAAATTAGTAATTTTAAATCATCACTGCTGTAAGAACTGAAGTTAACAGCATGTCTGGCATGCGGCTAGAGACTCAATGCTGCCTTATCCACTGGGAAGTTTGTTGTCAGTGTTTACAATTCCAGAACGGTGCTCATAGCGTATTGGTTTGTCTGTATCTTGACTGGGCCTCTGGGAGTTGAGGAGAAAGACGAACTGGCTTGAAGCAAATCACCCCTGCACGTACATAGTCCTGGCTTGCTGGCTAGGTCTGAGTCCTGTGTAATTACAATGACATCTCAATATGTTCTCATGTCTCAAGTGGTCTTGCTTGTATCACATTTGCATTTGAAAGTTATAGCTCCGGAACCATACATGCTGAACAGCCTCCAGGTAACTTGATGCCATGCAGAGTAAAGAGTTTGCCTTCAAAATGCTGCCAGGAAGATTCACTTTTTATAGCACCTTTTATAGAAATTCCCGGGGAAGAGAATTCTCAGGAGAAGAATTTGGCCTCTTGGTTTGAAACACATCTGGTTCTTTGAGTTGTCAAAGAGTAAGTAGTCCATAACAATTGAGAGAATGAGGTAAATATGAAATTGGAGCTAGACAAAGTCAGGAGAAATTCAAACTGCAGACAGCTTTGTTTATCTTTCAAAACATCCTGCTGGTTCATAAAATAGATTTAAATTCTTAAAGTGAATCAAAAATGAAAATCCAGTGGAGTCCCAACGAGGCTATGTTGATGTAATTAATTCTGATTATTCAGAGGCTACTTGCTAATTTGTGAACTTCCCAGGGCCCTTGCTTTCCTTCATATACCCAACTGTCAACCTTTGGGTCAATTCCCTGTTTTACTAGTTTTAGTAATGTATGGGTAAAGAAGGAAAAATGATCTAGTAAGGTAGCTAGCATCGTAATCTAAGATCTTAGTCTCAGTATTTGGTAGTCATTTATGAAATATTTGCCAGATAAAGGAAATCTGCTATTTGCTAGCAGATCTAGACTAACTCAGTTCTGGAGTTGCCATGAGTTTTGTTAGCCCATTGGGTTCTCAATCTCAATGCAGGTAGCTGATTGGGCCTCAGAATTCATAATCAGAGATTTTCCTATGGGCACTGGGGCTTCTTCATATTGCCATGATAACCTGCAGGTTAGAGAAAATACTTAGATTTGGAATTCCGTGAAAATTCAATTGTAACCAAGCCGGTAGAAATATCTAATTATCCTAGTCAGAAGGAATTCCTGTCTCTTGATAACTCTTAAATAACTGTATTTATGCACTCCCTTTGGAAATGATCACATACTGTCCTGGACTGGACTGCTTTGTACAGACCCGTCTCCTTCCCTGGGCTGCAAGGCAACCTGGAGGGCATCTCTGTGCTCAGCCTTGTCATCTCTAGAGCTACATTCATAATTTTAAATTTTCTAGTAGTCATATTCATAAAAATCAAAAACAGGAAGACAGATGAAATTAACTTTCATATAGTAATTTCCCCTGATCTATAGATTTGATTTCTGGTCTGAACTGAATAGAAAAATATTCTTAGAAATAAATAAATATGCCAGCTTTGAATTTCCCCTCAAATGTTTATTGAGCTGATGGAGATTTCCTGTGATATTGAAACTGATATTTGGCTTTAATAGGAAAATGGTGGGCTCTGAAGAGGGGATAAAGTGGCTATGATTGCTAGGCAATGGAAATTTTGTAAAACAAACAAACAAACAAACAAACACTGAAACTAATGTAACTCACACCTCAACTGAAGATAATATGTTCCTTTCTTATTGTGGGTCACAGCTGTGTAGGGTACCAGAGATACATGAAGGGTGTAACATTACCTAGGATTTAAACTTAGATAAACTCTCAGTCTGCAGCTGCCAATCACACGACATTCCCAGTGTTGGCCAGAACTGAACTGTCACGACATGAAGTCTCCTTTCGCTTTTCAGGTTTGGCTATTAGGGTCACATAGGTATTGATCCTAAGAAGCTTCTCCAATCCTTTCTCTTTCTGAGGATGACACTTATTTCTCTAAGTCAGGTTTAAAATTATGTGATGCTTAAGAATTGTGGGTTTTGTTTTACTTTGATTTGGGAGAGTGATCTGTAGTATTTTACATTTTTCTGAATAACTTACCATTTAGTAATATATTTTTACATTGTTTCAAATGTACATTTCTTAGAATACATTAAGTTGTACTGTCTTATTTCAAAGTTTTGTGTAAATTTAAACTTGAGTGAAATTATTGTATTGTTTTATTTATCCACGTTTTACAAATTAAGATGATATAACTTGCTTACTCCTTTTTTTTTTCTTTTTTATACTTTAAGTTCTAGGGTACATGTGCACAATGTGCAGGTTTGTGACATATGTATACATGTGCCATGTTGGTGTGCTGCACCCATTAACTCATCATTTACATTAGGTATATCTCCTAATGCTATCCCTTCCCCCACCCCCCACCCCACAACAGGCCCCGGTGTGTGATGTTCCCCTTCCTGTATCCAAGTGTTCTCATTGTTCAATTCCCACCTATGAGTGAGAACATGCGGTGTTTGGTTTTCTGTTCTTGCAATAGTTTGCTGAGAATGATGGTTTCTAGCTGCATCCATGTCCCTACAAAGGACATGAACTCATCCTTTTTTATGGCTGCATAGTATTCCATGGTGAATATGTGCTACATTTTCTTAATCCAGTCTGTCACTGATGGACATTTGGGTTGCTTCCAAGTGTTTGCTATTGTGAATAGTGCCACAATAAACATACGTGTGCATGTGTCTTTATAGCAGCATGATTTATAATCCTTTGGGTATACACCCAGCAAAGGGATGGCTGGGTAAAATGGTATTTCTAGTTCTAGATCGTTGAGGAATTGCCACACTGTCTTCCACAGTGGTTGAACTAGTTTACAGTCCCACTAACAGTGTAAAAGTGTTCCTGCTTCTCCACATCCTCTCCAGCACCTGTTGTTTCCTGACTTTTTAATGATCGCCATTCTAACTGGTGTGAGATGGCATCTCATTGTGGTTTTGATTTGCATTTCTCTGATGGCCAGTGATGATGAGCATTTTTTCATGTGTCTGTTGGCTGCATAAATGTCTTC
>NW_012104976.1:1015593-1022214 GCF_000951045.1 Mandrillus leucophaeus | reverse complement strand
TTTTGGTACCAGTACCATGCTGTTCTGGTTACTGTAGTATAGTTTGAAGTCAGGTAGCATGATGCCTCCAGCTTTGTTCTTTTGGCTTAGGACTGTCTTGGCAATGCAGGCTCTTTTTTGGTTCCATATGAACTTTAAAGTAGTTTTTTTCCAATTCTGTGAAGAAAGTCATTGGTAGCTTAACGGGGATGGCATTGAATCTATAAATTACCTTAGGCAGTATGGCCATTTTCACAATAGTGATTCTTGCTATCCATGAGCATGGAATGTTCTTCCATTTGTTTGTGTCTTCTTTTATTTCATTGAGCAGTGGTTTGTAGTTCTCCTTGAAGAAGTCCTTCACATCCCTTGTAAGTTGGATTCCTAGGTATTTTATTCCCTTTGAAGCAATTCTGAATGGGAGTTCACTTATGATTTGGCTCTCTGTTTGTCTGTTATTGGTGTGTAAGAATGCTAGTGACTTTTGCACATTAATTTTGTATCCTGAGACTTTGCTGAAGTTGCTTATCAGCTTAAGGAGATTTTGTGCTGAGAGATGGGGTTTTCTAAATATACAATCATGGATGACGCTCATTTCTTAACTTCCATCAAAAACATGGAGATGAGACTGGGGCCAGAATTGCTGGAGTTAGGCCAATGAATTCTACGCATGGTAATATTGTGTAGAAGATGTTAAATTTTATTTGTTCTTGCTGTTCGTTATACCTGATCTTTTCTGACATCGTCTTTTTCTCATCCTTCTGGTACAGCTTAAATAAAAGTAAACAGTTAATTCCATCAACAAGTGTTTACTTATTGCCACTGAAATTCAATCACAGTATTAGGTACTGGGGCACAATGGGAAGTATTGAATAGATGTTTGCTATTGTTAACATCCAAAAAGATGATTCTTTGACATGTATTGGTTTCTACATTTTTTTGTAATGGAACTGACTGCGACAGAATTTCACTTTGTATGTGCACTGAAGGTCTTCTGGTGACAGAATGAAAATTCATATATATATATACACACACACACACACATATATATATATATACACACACACACACATATATATTTCCAAATCAGAATTTTACAATTCAATTCAAAGCTCAACAGAAGAGCAACTTGTTCTATCAGTATGAAGAAATATGACAAAGCCAAAACAATTTACAACGTATTAGTGCAAGAATAGTTGAATAGATCAATAAGATAGAATGAGTAATTCAGTGTCTAATTTATATAACAACTTCATGTGTGATAAAGGAGGCATCATATATTAACAAAGAAAGAATAGAATATGTATTACACTGCATTGAGAAATTTGCTATTTGGATGAGAAAATCAACATATGTTCTTTTTTTCAAAGCCTATAAAAAATACAATCCCTGTGGATTAAGATTCAAATATTAAGCATATATATAAGTACACACACAAATATATGATCGTTGATTGGAGAGATGACATCACATTGCCTTTAAAGCAAAGTCTAACATTTTATTATAGCTTAAGAAATTTTCTGATCTCTTCCTAATTCTCATTCTCATTCAGAATCATTCTCCCACTGCTGCCCGCCCTGCCCTGGTATAGGCAGACCTCTCTCATCTCCCAGAATATGCTATGCTCTGTCCTTCTTGCTGGCCTGCCTTTGCTATTACTTTGTGTCAAAGTCCTATTTCTCCTCTCCAACTCACCCCCATTCTCCAGTCCCTAAACCCAATTTATTGAGCCAGCTTAATAATTATTTCTTATATAGTAGTTCCCTCTTATTTGCAGTTTTGCTTTCCACACTTTCAGGTACCTACATGGTCCAAAAATACTACTTAGAAAATTTCAGAGATAAACAATTCATAAGTTTTAAATTGTACACTGTTCTGTGTAGCAGGATGAAATCTTTCACTGTCCCGTTCTGATCCATCTGGGACATGAATCTTCCCTTTTGTCCTGCGTTTCCACAATTTCTACACTACCCACCTACTAGACACATAGTAGCCATCTCAGCTATCAGATAGACTGTTGTGTTCTCACAGTGCTTGTGTTCAAGTAACCCCTATTTTACTTAATAGTGGCCTCAAAGTGGAAGAGTAGTGATGCTGGTATATTGTTATAATTGTTCTATTTTAATATTAGTTATTATTGTTAATCTCTTACTGTGCCTAATTAAAATTAAATTTTACCATAGGTATGTATATGTAGGAAAAAGCATAGTATGTTAGAGTTTGGCACTATCTATGATTTTAGTCATCCACTGGGGTCTTGGAATATATCTTCCATGGGTAAGAGTAGACTACTCTACTTTATATGATGTTAAATACCTTTTCAGTATGATTGCACAGCATTCTGAACTTTTCTTTTTGTAACAGTCCTCACACATATAACTACAAGTTGGTGTCTGTCTCCTTATTGCACCATGATGTACATGAGAGTGGAGGCCATGTCTGTCTGGTTTACTGCTGTTCCCCTAGTGTCTAAGCAGTGCTTGACACACATTGGCCACTCAAAAACTATTAAGTCAAATGAATTAAATAGCACATCAAGCAAAGACAGAGATTTGATTAGTTAAAAAAAAAACTAAAACAAAAATACCCTTTTGTACCATTATAAATAACTGTAGAATATAAGCAATTTCATAATGATAGAGAAGACATCTTTCCACTTTTTTCTATACTCAAAAATCACTCCCAAAGTAAGAAGAAAAAAAGTCAAAACACAAACATCTTCAATGAAACTCTATGATAAATGGAAGAATGGTAAGTAAATCTGTGGCACAGAAGAAAATTAAAGTGTCTGCAGTGTGACGCCAATGGGAATAAAATTAAAGTGTGACGCCAATGAGAAACACTACCATTTACCCACAAACTTGTGTGGTCATGGAGTTGGAAGCTCCAAGCATTGAGGAAGTTATGCATAAAGTGTTACGTGTCTGTGTGTGTAGCAGGGATTTGTTTTAAAGTTTATTTAGAAAGCAGTTAGACTCCTAGATACTCACTCCCTACTGAGAATAAGCTAGTAACTCTGGTGGAATGGAACCAGAAGAACTAGAGGGAATGGTAGGCACATAGAAATGGAATACTGAGCCCTGGAACAGAAAATAAGTAGACCATGTGCAAGTCTTCTCATTGAACAGTGCCCAGTTCCAGAGCTTATCGGCCGTGTTGGTACTTCTCAAGAAAGAGTTGAGAGAAGCCTTCCTTGGAAAGCTAGCACCACTAATAGGAAAGACTAGCAGGTACTGTACTGACTCTGAGTATCCCTCAGAGTTGGGATAGGCAGCTGGCCATCAGGTCACTTCATATTGGCACATGTCAGTCAACAGGCTGTGTTTCATTCCTAGACCGAGAATCTTCAGTCTGCAAGTTAGTGTCTCGCTCAAGAAAATGTAATCTGGCTGGTGTCATTAGTATGTAAGGAAGCCTGTAACATGCAACAAGGAGATTAAGGTAGCCAATAACTAAATAAATTACAAATAAAATAAACAGGATAGAGATTTGGAGCAACATCGAGAGACCCCTTCTCTACAAAAAAAAAAAAAAATAGAAAAACAAATTATTCAGATATGGTGGTGCACATCTGCAGTCCTAGCTACTCAAGAAGCTGAGGTGGGAAGATAGCTTGTGCCTGGGAGGTTGAGGCTGCAGTGAACCATAATCATGTTACTGCACTCCAGCCTGGGTGACAGGGTGACACTCTGTCTAAAAGAAAAAAGAGAGAGGGGGAGAGAGAAAATGTAGAAAGAACAAAATATTAAAAACCAAATAAAATCTACCATTAATATATTTAAAGAAACATGAAAATATATTGTATTCATGAAACAAGAACAAGATACTGTAAAAAAAAAAAAAAAAAAAAAAACTTCCCCAGCATTTAGCAAAGAACAGCTTGTAAAAATAAAATTTTGTTTTAAATTAACATTTTAAATGGAAATTAAGATATATTCACTTAATCAACAAATATGTAAATATGCACTAAATGCTTGCTATATGCCAGGCACTGGTGACATGAAAAGCCCTGTCCTCTGGCAGCTCACATTGCATCAGACAGAGATAGCTGAATAATCAAATGCAGTTACAAGTAAAACAGACTATCAGCTGGGTGACAAGTTCTATGGAGAAGAAAGGTGGGGTAAGAAAGAAAGAGCACCAGGAGTAGGGTTGCTTTTTTGTAAAGAGTGATTCAGGTGCAGAGATCTGAAGTAACTCAGATAGTGAGCCGCGTGGATTTCTGAGCAGGGAGCACCCCAGCCAGAAGGAAAAGCCAGTGCTAATGTCCTGAGGTGGCATTGTGCCTTGCTCCTAGGCAAGGAAGCTTGTAGAGGTGGAAGTGATAGGGCCTTGAGGACATAGAGGTGACATAGTACAGATTTTGTAAAGTGTACCCATCAGACCCAGTGGCCCATAGAATAGCAAATATTTTGCAATGTTTCCTACATTATCTTGAAATGAAATCCATAGGTAATAGAACCTACTTACACACACACACACAACTAAAAAAAAAAAGAAAAAAAAAGAAAAAGAAAAGAATGTTATCCTCTAATAGTAATATATGTAAGAAATTACTAAAAAGATATGTAAACCCTAGTGTATGATTACGGTGGTAGATATAATGAAGTAGTCAAGTGCTTTACCCTTAGAATCATTGTAAACATGACATAAAAATGTTCACTGATACAAGTGTGATATAGTGGTGACTCAAATATCATGAGTGGCATTTGTGAGGAGAACAATGCTTGATAAAGTTTTTAACAATGAAGTGATATATGATGTCTACAGAAGACACCAAAAGTCATGCAACAGACAAGAAGATTCTTCACTGTGTGGGTCATCTACTCATTGCAGGATACCTAGCTGCCCTGCCCTGCTCATGAGATGAAGAGTGGCACTCACGGGGTGTCAGGCCATTTTTGTGATATTATAAAGGAATACCTTCGGCTGGGTAATTTATAAAGAAAAGAGATTTAATTGGGTCATGCTTCTGCAGGATGTACAGGAAGCATGGTGTTGGCCGTGGCTCCTGGTGAGGGCCTCAGGAAGCTTACAGTCATGGCAGAAGGTGAAGCAAGAGCAGACATGTCACATGGCAAGAGGGGGAGCAAGAAAGAGAGGGGAGAGGTGTCATGCTCTTGTAAACAACCATGTCTCATGTAAACTACCAGAATGAGAACTCATTCATTATCATGAGGGCAGCACCAAGCTATTCATGAGGGATCTGCCCTCTTGACAGAAACATCCCCCCACCAGGCTCCACCTCCAACACCGGGGATTACAATTCAACATGAGAGGTGGAGGGACAAATATCCAAACCATATCACATGGTGACAGCAACACCTCCGGACAATTTTACAAAAAGCACCCTTTACTGCATTCCCATCCTCATTGAAAAACACTGATGGGAGGCCTTGAAAGCCATTTTAGACTTTTTGGCACTTACTAGGAGCAATATGGAAAGCTACTGGAAGATGCTCAGCAGAGGAATATGGTTTTACTCATGTTTTTAAAGACCTCTCTAGCTGTGTTAAAAATAGTTTGAGGGAAAGGGCAGAAGCAGTTGCATTGTTAGGAGGCTCTGGAATCAGCCAGAGTGGCTGTAGCTCAGGCAGTTGGTGAGAAGTGGCTGGATTGTGGGTATCTTTTCATGCAGAGCTAGCAGGATTTGCTGATGAATTTCATGTGAAAAATGATAAAAAGGGACGACTCAAGAATGGCAAGATTAGGTACTGGGTTTCTCTGAAGCAGTGTTCTAATGCACTGTCCATGATTCTTTTGTAGTGGTTTCTTGGCATAAAGGCCAATCCAAAGTTGTTGGGTTTTGTGGAGCTATGTCTTACACTTGTCACTAGTCTGGAATGTTGTAAGGCCTTCACTATTGCCTTTCACTTGTCACCCAAAACCTTCTTTGGAGATCAGAGCTCTGACTATAACATTAGAATGGTTACTCATCCTGAATGTCTTTAATAAAGCCTTACTTGTGGTCTAATACTGCAAATCTCATTAACCCGACCAATATATTCATTCCACCTGATCATCTTACCATTGCACAGCTGGTAAACTGAAGAAAAAGGTGAAATGAGTTTTCTAGTTCTCAAGGGAACAGAGTGAGAGCTGCACAAAACCTCTGTTTTTCATGGACAGAAAACTTCAATCATAGAGACTAATTACTAAAAACAGAAAATAAAACAATTTAAAGTGAACATTTTTGTCATTCACATGCAGCTGCATGATGTTGCTGCAAAGGACATAACAGCATTACAGCAGAGAAGAATCAACTTGTCCTAGTGGCTGGATATAGGAATTAGGAATTGTAGCTAAAAATGATCTTCAGTGTATAATTTATTTATTTTATCCATAAATTTCATGTAAATTTTGCATTTCACTCTATATTATTTTATGTTATTTTTAATAGAAAGGTCATATTTTAAATGATTTACTATTAAGTTGGTATAAAAGCTTTTGCATTTTTTTTGCCATTAAAAGTGATGATTAAAAGTGAGCATCTTTCAGTAGCTTTCCATATCGCTACTAGTAAATGCCAAAACCTCTGAAATGGCTTACCAGGCCTCCCATCAGTGTTTCTCAGTGAGCATGGTAATGCAATGAAGAGGGCCTTTTGTAAAATTGTCTGGAGGTGTTGCTGTCACCATGTGA
>NW_012104976.1:938037-1015543 GCF_000951045.1 Mandrillus leucophaeus | reverse complement strand
ATACCATATAAATATGGTAACAGATGTAATTAAATTAAGAAATTTGAGATAAATAGGTCATCTGAGATTAGTCAGGTGAATCCTAAATGCATTCAATCTTTCAGTAGCTTTCCATATCGCTACTAGTAAATGCCAAAACCTCTGAAATGGCTTACCAGGCCTCCCATCAGTGTTTCTCAGTGAGCATGGTAATGCAATGAAGAGGGCCTTTTGTAAAATTGTCTGGAGGTGTTGCTGTCACCATGTGATATGGTTTGGATAATTGTCCCCTCCACATCCCATGTTGAACTCTAATCCCCAGTTTTTGTAATTACTTTTAATGGCAAAAACTGTAGTTACCTTTGCACCAACCGAATATTAAGTGAAATGGATAACATCGGTACATACCTTATGTGTTTTTGGTGGCTTCCTATACCCATACTGCCATGTATGCTGCAAGGATACCCAAAGGGGATTTGTATTAGATTGGGTATAAAAGATGGCACAGTCAAAGAGAGTAATTGAGGAGGGTCTAATAAATACACCTATTTGTTTGTTTGTTTTTATAATTTCAACTTCTATTTTATATACAAGGGGTACAGATGCAAGTTTGTTACTTTGGTATATTGTATGATGCTGAAGTTTAGGGAATGATTGATCTTACTATCCAGGCACAGAGCATAGTAACCAATAGGTAGTTTTTTAACCTTTGCTCCCCTCATTCATTCTCCTCTCTAGTAGTCTGCAGTGTCTCTTGTTTCCATCTTTATGTCCATATTTATTCAATTTTTAGCTCCCACTTACAAGTGAGAACATGTAGTATTTGCTTTTCTGTTCCCACATTAATTCTCTTAGAATAGTGACCTTGAGCTGCACGATGTTGCTGCAAAGGACATAATTTTAGTTCTTTAATGACTTCATAGTATTCCATGACGTATATGTACCACATTTTCTTTATCCAATCTACCACTGATGGACACCTAGGTTGATTCCATGTCTTTGCTATTGTGAATAGTGCTGTGATATCTTCTTTATAATACAAGTGTATGTGTCTTCTTTATACAATTATTTATTTTCTTTTGGAAATATACCCAGTAATGGAATTGTTGTGTTGAATGTTTGTTCTATGTTAAGATCTTTAAGAAATCTCCAAACTGCTTTCCATAGTGGCTGAATTAATTTACACTCCCACCAACAGTTAATAACTGTTTACTTTTCTCTGCAACCTTGCCATCATCTGTTATTTCTTGACTTTTTAGTAATAGCCATTCCAATTAGTGTGAGATGGTATTTCACTGTGATTTTGATTTGCATTTCTCTGATGATTTGTGATAATACATATTTTTTCATGTTTTTTTTGGCTGCTTGTATGTCTTCTTTTGAGAAGTACCTGTTCATGTCTTTTGCCCATTTTTTGATGATGTTATTTGTGTTTTGTTTGTTGAATTGTTTAAGTTCCTCATAGATTCTGGATATTAGACTTTGGTCAGATGCATAGTTTAAGTATATTTTCTCACATTCTGCAGGTTGTCTGTTTATTCTGTTGATAATTTCTTTTGCTACGCAGAGGTTCTTTAGTTTAATTTGGTCTTACGTGTCAAATTTTGCTTTTATTGCAAGTCCTTTTGAGAACTTAGTCAAAAATTATTTCCCAAGGCTGATGTCCAGAATGGTGTTTCCTAGGCTTTTTTCTAGCAGTCTTATAGTTTGATGTCTTACCTTTAAGTCTTTAATCTATCTTGAATAAATTTTTATATATCATGAAAGGTGGTGGTCTAGTTTTATTCTTCTTCATGTGGCTAGTCAGTTATCCCAGCACCATTTATTGACTAGGGAGTCCTTCCCCCATTACTTTTTTTGTCAAGTTTGTTGAAGACCAGATGGCTGTAGACATATGGTTTTATTTCTGGGTTCATTATTCTGTTTCATTGGTCTGCATGTCTGTTTGTGTACCAGTACCATGCTATTTTGGTTACTGTGGCCTTATAGTTTGAAATCAGGTGTTGTGATGTCTCCAGCTTTGTTCTCTTTGCTTAGGATTGCTTTGGCTATTCAGGCTCTTTTTTAGTTTCATATAAATTTTAGAATAGTTTTTTTTTTTTTTCTAGTCTGTGAAAAATGATGTTGGTAGCTTGATAGGAATAGCACTGAATCCACAGATTTCTTTGGGCAGTATGGCCATATTATTGACCTTGATTCTTATGATCCATAAACATGAATTTTTTTTCCAATTGTTTGTGTCATTTATGCTTTATTTCATCAGTGTTTTGTAATTCTCCTTGTAGAGATCTTTTACCTCCTTGAATAAATGTATTCCTAGGTATTTTATTTTTTGTGGCTATTATAAGTGGGATTATATTCTAAATGGGAGTAGGCAGAGCTAAGGAAAACCATCATAGACTAGTAACATACTGTAGTGGGTTGAATGGCAATTTTCCTCACGATATGTCTATGTCTTGATCTCTAGAACTGTGACTATTTCCTGAAATGGAAGGAGAGTGAATATAAGTATGGTATTCACTTAAATACCATATAAATATGGTAACAGATGTAATTAAATTAAGAAATTTGAGATAAATAGGTCATCTGAGATTAGTCAGGTGAATCCTAAATGCATTCACAAGTTACCTTATAAGAAAGAAACAAAAGGAGATAACACAAACAGAAGGGAGGAGGCAATTTACAGATGAAGGTAGAGATTAGAATAATGTGGCCTCAAACCATGGAATGCAGACAGCCACCAGAAGCTTGAAAAGGGAAGAGACAAACTTTCTCCTAAATCCTCTGGAAACCACTCAATTTCGTGACAATATGGGGGCAGCTACAAGAAACTAACATAAGCACCCTTGGGGTAGCAATCCTAAGGGCCATTGCCTACATCAGGCCTGAATTGGCAGAGGGAGGGAGTAGCTACCAGTGCTATGGCTGCAGCCCTAGCTGAAGCCCTAGGAGAAGACTACTTGACAAGTGCTATGGCCTTTGCTACAGGAGGGATTGGGGTGGAGTGCAGTGGGGAAGGCAGACAACTCAATCCTCTAGTATTTTCTCCATGATGCATCGAAGCCAATCAGAACCCTGGCATCAGGGGAACCTGGTTGATGCCATCAATAGAAATCAGCCTGTCTGGAGACAGCAGAGTGAAGCAGAGTAGAGGGAGGATCAAGGATGTTGAACAGAAATATCCTTCATGCTTGCACTCCAGTTTGATAACCTCCAGATGGTGAAAAAGAGTATTGCCTTATCAGTCAGGAGACTTGGATTCCAGCCTTTCTGCCACTAACTACCCATGTGCTCAGGTATCTCTGCCCTTCATTTTCCAATCTATTAAGAATATGACATTTGTTTTAAAACTTGAGTAATTGAAGAGTTGAGGATGTCTCAGGGATGATCAGCCACTGAGGCTCAGAAGGGGTAAGAGACCTTTTATGCCACACTACGGACCAGGTCAAAGCAGAGATACAATCTCACAAATGTTAATCAGAATAGTTTTTCTAGGCTTTGTGGAAGAGGCCTGTTGTTATGCACTTAGAAAAGTGGAAAGTGCTACCAAGACTGAGTTGAGTGAAAGAAATGCTCTTGTTGGAGTGGGGGGCCCTCATTTCCTGGGAAATGCTGTGTGCCTTTGTTTCTGATCCTTTCATTGTGCTGCTCCCTGTGCCTCCTGTCCTGTTCCTCACTCCATCTTATGTGTCTTTCTCAGCAATGCCTTTACTGACCAAAGTTGATTTAAACTTAAAATTCTTTGGGTCAACTATGTGCTTTGTGTATTTCTCTATTATTTCACTATCACATTGTACTGCAGTTATTACGCTATATGCTATCCTTTGACAGTAAGGCACTAAAGACAAGAAAAGTGCTATATTTCTGTTTACCTTCAGATCTAGTACAGTGTCTGGCACCTAGCAGATCCTCAGTATTATTATTGAATGAATGGATGAAATGGTAGAGGCCAGGCACGATGGCTCACCCCTGTAATCCCAGCACTTTGGGAGGCCAAGGCGAGAGGATCACGAGGTCAGGAGATCGAGACCAGTCTGGCTAACACAGTGAGACCCATCTCTACTAAAAATACAAAAAATTAGCAGGGCATGGCTGAGGCAGATGAATCACTTGAACCCAGGAGGAGGAGGTTGCAGTGAGCTGAGATTGTGCCACTGCACTCCAGCCTGGGCGACAGAACGAGACTCTGTCCAAAAAAAAAAAAAAAAAAAAGAAGAAGAAGAAAAAAAATGGCAGGAAAATGCCTGAAATTTTGGAAGTAAATGACTTTCTCAGAATCTTAGATGTACCCAACTATGTGCTTCAAAGAGTGTTCAAAGATAGATCAGGCAAAACTTATTAACCCAGGCTGCCTCCTTGTCTGTCCCAGTATTCTCTAACCACCAAAGTGTTCCCATAGCATCCTGGATGAACATAGAATCTAGAATATACCACAGTGCATGAAATCATCTCTTTCTGTGTGTGTGCCCCACCATTCTGGGAGCCCCTGAAGATAGATGTCCAGCACAGAGGTACCAATTGAGTTTTATTAAAATTAACAGAATGTCTACATAGCTGAGATATTTTTTAAACCTTGACAATGGTCACAGGACATAAAAAATGGCTAGATGAATTTTTACAAATTTTTGATGATATGTGTGGAACTGTATGACACAAATTTTTAAAAATATGTAGCATATGCAAGATTTATTTTTGAAGGGGGTCCTAGTAAGGAACTCAACAAGGCATTCTTTGGAGTTGCTGAAACTGAAGATCAATGAAAAGCCCCTGTGACTTTGGATCCAGAGAGACATGGCATATGTATGAGAAAACATAGCATGCTTTCAAGTAGAGCCCCAAAGTGAAAGTCAGGCCACTGGGGTAGGTGCTTTAAATAGTCAGTATTGATTTATGTCAAGGCTGCTTCTCAATTGGACATCTCTGTGTTGCCTGCTCCAGGGTGACTAGCAGCAGGGATTTTTAATTTAACTACAGGTAATGATTCTCACCAGCAACAGGGGACAGTCAGCTAATCTTTATGATGGCAAGGGCTTTACAAGGACCTTCTAAAACATTAGTTCTCCCAACAATCCTGTGAAGAAGTAATTTTATGTTCAATTTCTATAAGGAAGCTGAAGCTTAGAAACTTAAGTGACTTACCCAAGCTCACAGGACTAACACGTAGTCAGCTGGCATGCATCTCACACTGTTCTGATGACACAGGTGAAGATTATTTCATTAACTAATGCTGGCTTCACCAATAAAGTTGTTAAAGAATGTCAGCCTTTCAATGGATTCAGTACTCCGATGAACTGGAGTCCCTTTTCTCTGTTGATGGATATGAATGTTAGTGAGAAGGAAGCCTCAGTAACTCAGGGTTTAACTTCCAGCCTGACAACTCTTAGGTTTCAGATGTAGCCTTTTGTCTCTTAGCAAGTTTTTAATTTAGTCTTACAATGGGGTCTAAAGGCACAGTTAGAAATTAAGAGATAACTTGCTGAGAGAAAACCTCAAAGTTTTCTTGAATGTGACTGAAACCATAACACAATTTCCCTGACTGTACTCTGTGTTAGAAAATGAACAGGAAGAGTGAACCCATAAGAGACTCAGATGCTTAATGGGAGGTGATGGAAGTAATGAGGACCTATTGCACACTGTCAGGCAATGTGTCTTCTACTCTCAGCTTCTTGCTGGAGTTGGGTATTAATCAATTGCTTCCTGGTTCTGAGCCTCTCTGACAAGGCTTCTGTCTGTCAGTCAATGTCATTTACCACCAATTCCCTTCCCCCGGCCCTCGCTCCTGCCAAGTACAGTTGGAGTGACATTGAGTGAATCCAAGTGGTAATTTTCCATCGATCTATTTGGCAATGTGGTTGAACGAGGAATGAGGTGGCAGTCAAAGGTGATCAGCAAGTAGAGTCTGAGGAACGTGCTGAATACTAGGAGAAAATCTGCTTCTGTTGGGTTCCCTGCTAGTGAAAAGCTGAAATTTTTTCCGCCTCTAACTCTTAGCTGGGCTGGGATTTTAATCTCTGTTGTCTGGCTTAGCTCCTTTTAAAAGCAAAGTGGGATGACTTTTGACCCTATAGTGTGAATGTGATGGTAAAAATTCAGAGAAACAGTGCATTAACTGAGAAGAATAAAAAGATGGCACACAGTGTCATGGAAATGACCTGTGGAAACTCTGCCTCCACAGCATTGGCTTCAAAGACAGAGAGAGTGTGGGCTTCAAAGACAGAGAGACCCAAATCCAAATCTCTCCACCACTATTTTCTAGTTGTATAACCTTGGAAATTTTTTTCTCTCTTTGAGTCTCAAGTTTTTCATTGGTAGAATAATAGTATTTGCTGTGTAGTTGTGTGGATTAATGCTTTACAATGTGACAATGCTTAGTATCTACAAATAATCATTTACTACTAGTTTTTAACAGATTACAGTCTCAAGATTGGCTGTGCATTAGGATGACCTGGAGAACTTTAAAAAAAAATCCCAGGGCTCAGGCAACACTCGACATCAGTCACATCTGGACCTTTGGTATTGGCAATGCAGATATCGGTATTTTTAAAAACCTCCCCTGGTGATTCTAATATGTGAACAAGAATGAGAATGACTGTAAAAATATATTATTAGCACATAAAATTCCATCTTGTGCAGATTCCATTTATATAAAAGTGAATAATGGAATGAAGCTAAATTCCATTTAAGATCAATTGTAGGCCTGGTGCTCCTCACAATAGTCCTATTTTAGAGATAAGCAAAGCAAGAGGTTTGTGGGAGTTAAAGTAAGTATATAATGGAGCTGGGATCTCAATGCAGGGCCTCTAAATTATAATCAATGCAGTTCTCACTACTTTTGGACCCCCTGTTTTCTAGGCTAATCTTGTGGTCTGGTGTCTGGATTTAGTTTAGAATCTGCTCTTCTTGTTAAATTCTGGAATAAGTCTGGCAGGAAGCTGCCAGGTGAGCATCATAAAGCATTCATTGCTCCTTTTTCTTTATCACATGGCTAACAGGAGATTACAGCAGACAATGTGGTTATTTGGTGAGCAGAGGCACAGATGTTGAACCTGAGTGTAGGAGTCTGTTCCTACTATACCCAGGTGTTCTTAGGCAAGTCACTTAACCTCTCTGAACCTTCTACTCCTCAACTGCAAAACAGCAATAGACTTGAAAATTCTGTGTTTCTTCTTCAGCTTTTAAAGGTGAAATTAGTAAAATGAGCGGAAACCTCATTTCAGTCGGAGGTTCAGCATGGAGGAACTCCTCATAAATTTTCCTCATGTACTTCCCCACACAAACTCAAGGTAATCCAGACACAAACAAA
The DNA here is from genome assembly GCF_000951045.1 of Mandrillus leucophaeus. Classification (NCBI taxonomy): domain Eukaryota; kingdom Metazoa; phylum Chordata; class Mammalia; order Primates; family Cercopithecidae; genus Mandrillus; species Mandrillus leucophaeus. Next base: position 1,008,261 of record NW_012104976.1, on the reverse strand, counting down.
AAAGAACACTGAGAGTTGGAGTCTTTTTCAATCACTGTGGCCTGGATTAGGTCTCCAAGGCCACAGAATGAAACGTTTATTGATGAGAAAGAAGTGCAGTGGCCAGTGTTGGGGGCTTGCAAATCATCCACCAGGGAGCTTCCCACCAGTGACCCTGAATGGTTACACATGTAGAAAAACGTTTACTCCTTAGTTCATGGGGCAGCCAGGAAGGGCTGAGGGTGGCCAGAACCACAGGCCACCCTCTTTGGCTTACATAGTGTCGATCGTGTGCCATGATCAGTGTTTTGTAGGTCAAGAAGTGCAGAACGTTGGGAGGCAGTTTTCCTCGTCCCCTCCCTCACCTCCACTGAGGTCTGCCCTGGTTGCCAGGCACTAGGAAGGTTCTGTGAAAAATACTCACCATAGCACTTTGTTGTCTATCGTAGGCACAAGATCCTAGTAACCTGAAATGACTCAGCAGTGGTCATGGAAGCCATAGAGGGTCCACTAATGTCCACAATGCTCTGTATGACACCATTCTTGAAGGCTTAGTGCTGGGCAGTAACAGCCTTTCCAGGGAAGCTTAGCCCAGGCCCAAATCCAAAGAATGTGGTGGAACATGCTGACCTTTACAGTCATAGCGGGGGGTTGTGTGCTTTAGACATTTTATTACAAAGCAAGGAGAATCAAATAACTATCCATTAGAGTTTCTGCCCTTCTGGAGGAAAAACATCAAGTTTTTGAGAGGTTTAGCTGTATTGAAAGTGAATTTGCAGGCCTTAAATCAATGTACTGGAAATTAGACTGAGAATTAACTACGAGGTCCAGCAAATGTAATGACCAAGAATAAAGAGCTTATAGCTGTTTACTTTGTCCTAAACTCTTATAAAAAGTTGGAAAAAAAGATAAATTTAAATGTTTGCAAGTTTGACTGGTGACTGATATTACAGGTAAGACTCAGTCCTTAGAAGACTCAACAAAGCAAGTCCAACATCAAGTATCTACGAACAAAATGTCCTTCAAAACCCGTTAAAAGAATGGAGGACAGCTTTGGCAGGCAGTAAAATTCCAGTCTTCAGAGAAGTAGGTAGCTGCTTTCCCAAGAACCTAAAAAAAAGGAAAGGGAAGAATGGACTCAATTCTTAAAGAGAAAGAAAAACTTTAGAAAACCCTAAACTGCCTATGGAGTTAGTTCTTAATAATAAAGGCAGTCAGATTAAGTTTTAGATGAACACTTGCTAATGGTGAGTGATTGGGCTGCTTCTGTCGGGGGAATACAGCATGGATCATGGGAACCTGGAGTTGAATGGACTGAAGGCATCTAAGGGAGACTTCTTACATAATGGATCCAGACGAGTTTGGAATGTGGTGAAATTACTGACTTACAGTATCTCAAAATGAGAGCTCTGTCAACTGAGAAACTTTGACAATGTAACAAAAGAAAATGTCCAAAGGTTCACTGAGGAGGAACATGAAGGTTCTGAAAAATATCCTTCAATTCTTGATGTGCTAAGTGGCACATTTGGCAGAAGCACGATCTAGAATCTTCTGGATGATCAGATCCCTGAGGAAGGAAGACCATCAGGCTGTGACGCTGTGATGTTGCAGGTGCAAATGACCCAGTGACCATTGTTGATCTGTTGTCAGCCCCGGAGTCCCTCCAGTCTGGCCAATTACATCCTTAGTCAGTAGGTTTACCATGACAGCGAGACAGAGCTCATCTTGGTGTCTCTCATGCAAGCAGAAGCTCAATAACTTCCTTTGATTCAACCTCCCCACAAGATAGTGGGGCAGCCAGCCCAGGCTCTGGTCCTCTGCATTGTCCTCCAGTAAGAGGTCAGATGTGGAGAGGGGTCCCAGGCAGGAGTTACTTGAAAAGAAGACACCTGTGCTTCCTTTTATTCTGGAAAGTGAGACAAAGCTCCCTCAGAGTCTTTCCCACCAAGGGTTCTCCCTGGCCTACCACTGTACGCCATTGGAAATAAGGAATGTCTCAACACCAACCACTAGATTTGCTCCTTTTTCTATACAACCTGGAAACACATTCAAGCTGATCTGTCTTCCATTAAATCTACTTTGAAGGTCCAGAACAACAGTAGCATGTTTTGTTTTGTTTTTTTTTTTCAAATATTTTATGTTCTCTTTCAGTATTTCAGTAAGGGACTAGATGATGGCTCCATTAGAAACATGACAGTTTATAATTAATTGTCAGTATAATATATTAGAGTTGTGAGACAGAGCCTTGCTCTGTCATCCAGGCTGGTGTGCAGTGGCATGATCTTGGCTCATTGCAACCTCCGCCTCCTGGGTTCAAGCGGTTCTTCTGCCTCAGCCTCCCAAGTAGCTTGGACTATAGGTGCCCACCACACCCAGATAAGTTTTGTATTTTTAGTAGAGATGGCGTTTCACTATATTGGCCAGGCTGGTCTTGAACTCCTGACCTCGTGATCTGCCTGCCTCGGCCTCCCAAAGTGCTGGGATTACAGACGTGAGCCACTGTGCCCAGCCTATAACGTGAACCTTATATGTGAATTAATCTCATTTTATTCAATTCAAAGATAGTATAGCTAGAATATTTTTGCTGTCATTAATTGAAATAGATGCACAGTATATTGGTTCTTAATGTTTAACATGTTCCTGTAATATCAATTGTAGTAAGAGTTTTACATGGAAAGTTTCACCAGTGAAAACCTTTTAAAGTAGAGATTTTTTTCTGAATTTCTTAAGATGGATGGTGGTAATGATTGCACAACAGTGTGAATGTACTTAATGACACTGAATTTTACACTTATTAAAATGATTAAATTAGTAATTTCTATGTGATATATATTTTACCATAATAAAGTTTTTTTAAAAATAAAAAGAATGTCCTAGTAAAATCTGCAGTTTTGTTAATAGTAAAAAAACAAAAAAACCAAACCTTTTTGTATAGCAAAAGCACATTATACTCTGGTTAAAAAATTAATATTATTTACTCTTTTAAAATTGGGTTAATAAAACAAGCCAAAAGCTTTATGAACAAGATGATAGGCCTACATTTTTGAAGAGACTTTTACTTCTCATTGTTCATGTATAAGAAAACTTAACTATCCAGTTTTATTGAGTTATTTTTGAATTCAATAAATTGAAAATACATTGTAGAATATCACACTATTGTCTGTTTTTATGATGATCTAGCTCTACTTTGTAGTTATCGGTGAAAATACAGCCCAGAGAAGTATTAACTTGCCCAGCAGGAAATAGTAGGTTCATGTCAGGGTTAGAACACATCCCAGTTTCCTGAGTCCCAGTCATGATTTTTTTCCCCTTTAAATGATGCTGTTTTCCACCTCCCAAGATACCCACTAATGAAGAAATGTCTGTGGTGGAGATACACTTGTTTACATTTGGAAGATTTTACATCACTTGCTATGTTTAGAGCATTTGCAGAGTACCAGCTTGTCAGATCACCTGAATCATTCTATTATGCTCACAGATTATTGTAGTCAATAGATCATTTGTTTTTTATGAGTATTGCATAGTTAATATTTGGGTGGGGTGGAAAGGAAATATTTAACTCAGTGCTTACTTGTAATCAGTATTAGAACTTGCACTGAGACTTGAGACCTGAATTAGAAGGCTCGTAGAATATTTAATTTGGGGATTTTAGAACTTATAATAAAGTCATTTTATTTTTTCAGCTTAATGTGTCTGCAAGGTCACTGATTGTAACCGAGCACTGCAATTCCAATAATTCCTGTGGTTTGGCAGAGAATTCATTCCAGGGTGCATACCCATGCATACCTTTAGAAGAAAATAGCCTAGGGTGAATTTCTGTATGTGTGATGTGCGCCCAGGGACTTGAATTATTTCAGTGTGTGTATAAAGGCTGAATGACTATTATACTTACCATTATACGGGGTCACTGTTCATCAAACACATTGCAGTGTATCAAAAAGGAGAGGGGTTTTGTGCCAGAATGCAGTGGGGGCTTTATCTGGAAAAAGTCATATGAAGGAACCTGAAAAGGTCAGTAACAGGAGCAGGAACTGATAGAATGAGATTCAGTCTTGGCAAATGCAACTTGATATATATGGTACAAAATAATGTGAAACACAGATATTAAATGAATTAGAAAAACCTGGAAAGCTCTGCTGGTGTAAAAGACATTGGAGTCTTGTTTAGGGTGATAAATTATATTTGGGTTTATAATGGGCACACAAAATGAGCTCATGCTATTTTTGGCTATGGAGGTCAAATTAAATACCATATTACTTGTGATATAAATCTAGTATCTTTTTTTGATTAAAAAAAAAACCTATTATTCTTATCCTACTGTTGCTGTTTCCCCAATCTATGCAGCCCCCCTTCCCTGGATTTTGCTGTAATGTTGGAAAGAAAGGTTGCCAGTGTGGTAGGAGAGAGGCTTGCAGAGTATGGGGTTTTGTTTTAGGGACATCTCATTACATAGCTACATACATCATTTAGTGAGATAGAAATGACTTCATCGTTTAAAGAAAAATGAAACAAAAGAAAGCAAAACCATCTTTTTAGGAGTAAGTAATTCCCATTTTCCTACTGATTTACATATGAAGAAATATCCTTATCCTGGGTAGGAAAACATCATTTTCTGTAGAAGACTCAACATGAGCCTATATGCATTGCATGTACATTTAAATGCCAATTGGCAGTAGGAGGAGATTTAGGATTTTGTGTGTGTGGCAAAGGCAAGAGTCTGAAAATCATTTATTTTCTGCTCTTGCCTTCTTAAGAAATTAATAACTACATTTGAAAAATGAAATTCCCAACTTCTGATTTGACTTTAAAAATCAGGTAAATAAATCATTTGTCAACTGTACCTTGATATCCATAGACTATGTCTAATAATGGATTACTTATAAGTGATTTTTATTAGATCCTTCCTGGTATATATGGGTGCTTTAATAAGCATAAAAATTGTTTTTCAGAGTCTGAAGGATTGACTGTATATAAGTATAAGAACTATAATAAAAGTTTCTCTATGAAGGTAAAATATAATAAGGCACTTATAAACTGAATCTTTCCAAGGGTTCCCATTTATTCAAGAAAAATGACCACAGAGAATGCAGTTTAAGATAACTTAAAAAAATAGAGTACTGGAAAACTGTGTGAGTAAAAGACTCACTATTGGAGTGAAATAATGTTTCTTTCCCCTTCACTAACATATTTGATGGCATACTTGCAATTATATATTCATTCCTTATTCTTTCCATTGGTTGAGTTTCTTTCACATAAACAATGTTGTGCTAGGTAGGCACAGTGGTGAATATAGAGAAGTATAAAACCTTACTCAGGAGGCTGAGGTGAGAGGATCACTTGACCCCAGGAGCTTGATGCTATAGTGAGTCATGATTACACCACTGCACTTCAGCCTAGGGGACAGAATAAGACCCTGTCCTTACAAAAATAAAAACAAAAACAAACAAACAAAAAATGCACATACTCTGGAAAAAAGAGTGATAATAAAACGATATACAGACCAGTGGAAATTGTTGGTGCTTATTAACTCGCTGATCATAGCAAATAATTTAACCTCTCCAATATTCAGATTTTTCAACTGTAAATGGATGTAAATGTATGCCAAATAAGATTTTTGTTGAAATTCATTTAACGATGTGTCTATACATCCATATAGTGTCTGATACCTAGTAAACTTAAATTCTCTTCACCCTTTTAAATGACAATGTAAAATAATACATGGTAATTGCTGAAGGTGCTCAGAAGAAGATTGGTGTATAACGAAGTAGTCAGAAAAATCTTTGCTAAAGATGTGGGGCTTTAAAAAGAGAAAGGTGGGCTCTACATAAGTACATTTTCTGAATATATCTTTGAAAGAAGTGAGGGCCCCATTGACCAGACACTGACACTCTTTCCTAAAGTCAATCCAGCTTTGTAGAGGTAAAGGCAGATGTAGAAAGCATAGTGTAGAGACTAACGTCCTGTGCCTTAGCATCAGAAAAAACTGGGTTCCTATCTGACTCCACCAGTTACATGCTATGCGATCTTGGTCAAGTTACATAAATTCTCTGAGCATCAGCTGCCTTACCTGTAAAATTGGCAGACTGTAAAAAAAACAGTCTGTGAGGGAGACTGTGAAGAGTCAATTAATTATATGCAAGGTGCTCAGAACAGATCCTGGCATTAACTACATAAGCATTAGTGGATGTTAACATCTCTGAACTCAGGATACATGTTAAAATCAACTACATGTCCATCTATATTAGCTGGATTATCCTAGAAAACAGAGCCTGAGGCCAAGATTACATACTGATGCTTCACTGATGGGTGGGGGTGTGAGGCGGAGATTGCATTCCCAAAGGACAGGAAAATGAAAGGAGAGATGCAAAAATGGGAGATGTATTTCCAGGCTGGCCACAGCTTCATGAGGAAAGCAGCCAGTTATGAGCCAAAAAGGATATGTCTGGAAAAGCTATAAGAAATCACTTTGTCTCAGAACATTTTGTTGTCTGTGGGAAAATGGTGAATAATTTCCTTTGCATTGCCTGTCTCTCATTGGTCACAGTTTGGTTTAATTCGCCCACTTCTGGGTTGTGTTATCTGACACCCTCCAGGCAGCCACTGGGAAAGAGAGAGCCTACAAGGGTTTGGGTGGGTTGGAAGCTGTGGAACACCTCTCAGATTTTTCTGACTACTTCATTATACACCAATCTTCTCCTTCTGAGCACCTTCAGCAATTACCATGTATTATTTTACATTGTCATTTAAAAGGGTGAAGAGAATTTAAGTTTACTAGGTATCAGACACTATATGGATGTATAGATACATTGTTAAATGAATTTCAACAAAAATCTTATTTGGCATACATTTACATCCATTTACAGATGAAAAATCTGAATATTGGAGAGGTTAAATTGTTCGCTATGATCAGCGAGTTAATAAGCACCAGCAATTTCCACGGGTCTGTATATCATTTTATACAGTGGCTGTTTGCACATTAGAAGGCCTAGGCCTAGGTGGCCCTGTCATTATAACCAGGGAACTGCTTGAGTTCCTGGAGCTGGAATGAGGACAAGCAGTCTAGACATGGGAGACCAGTGAGACATACTAGATCTGGTGAAGAACACAGCTGGGTTCAGTACAGAGGTGCATAAATTAATCGGTGGCATCTTAGATTCAGTTAAATATTATAATATGAGCACCAACTTCTTAGGGATGTCTTAAGGATTAAATGAGCTTAGCATCGGGGCTGGTACAAAGCAAGTTCTCATTCAGTTTAAACTCATGTGGCTCTTATTCTTAGAAACTTAAAGAGAAAAAAAGGTTTAAGCATGGCAATGGAATAAAATGAAGCTTTATGACTAATGAAAAGACAAGACTCTGACAGGAAAGTGTAGGGGGACCTGCTCGATTTTTGAACTTGTACTATCCTTATATCCTGCAGTGGAAATAGAGTCCTCAGGTGTATTGGGATTTTTTGCTGCTGCTTTTCTTTCCTCCCTAAACCCAATGTTGGATTCATTTTAAATTTAGAGAGGAGAAATGTCAATTTTATGCAGTTAGTACATCTCCACTTAAAGTGTACACATTTGAAAATCAATAATTTACATACACAATTTCTATCAGCTATTCTATATTTGTTCATTATACAAGTTGCATGGATGAGATGAAAAAGCAATGCAAGACACTAGCAAATTTCCAAGAATGTCCACATGCAAACTGATTTTAAGTTTTATGCTACTCAGTTTGGGAACATATTTCACTGAAACTTAGTATAAACCTGAAGAACTTCTTCTTGGAAGAGGATAGCCTTTGATGAAACATATATTTTGCAGCATTTAGAGGTGAAATTTCTTGTAATTTTTAGGTAGTTTCATGGTTGTGTTGCAATTGCCAATGCAGTCCCGAGTCCCAGACACTTTAATGTCTTTCATTGCTTTCTCTTTACAACTGAATTGAATATCCATAAATTAGATATTTTTACTTCTGTCAAATGATGTTATTTCTTTTCTCAATTTGTATACAGCCATAATCATGGTGCACAAGAGAGATCTGTGATCTGTGAAGAATACATTGAGTACAGAAATGTCTGATGTTTAAATCCTCTGTGTGTTTAGAGTTTTCCCAAAATCTTTTCAAGCAATTTTCTGGATAGTGTGATATTTCTCTAATTGGCAGAGCATACAATATATGTTAATGAGATGCTTCTTATATAGACTAAATTTGTGTATTAAGAACCAGAAATAGAAACTTAAAGATTTTTCTATGCAAGTTCAAATATTTGTCAAATGATCTTCAAAGGACATATAATTCTTTATACACACATATTTAAAAATATTAGTCTATGATTGCAAGTAAAAAAATTCTTAATCTCATGCCAAGCCCATTTGGAAAAGTTAGTCTCTAGTATCTGCCTTAGCACACAAGTAAGTGCCAGATAATTTAGCATGGTAGCTTTCCCTTTATCAACAGTTTTCAGTTTTATTATGAAATGATATTTAATTCAAACTTACCCCCCAAATACCATATATCTGCCAATTAAGAGCAGGGCATAATAAAAAAAAGAGAGAGAGTAGTCGAGGACTGGAAGTATGAAGGTACCCCAGGAGGCTGCCGCAGAGGGAACTTTGCTTCATACTCCAGCTGGGCAAAAGTCTTCATGTTTGCATTGCTGGCTAATTTTTTCTTTGGAATTATATTGAACAATACTTTAACAATGTAAATGTTATATCCTTGGTGGGAAGGAATTTTAAAAAAAGACTTTTTGGTCATTGACCTTTTACCAAATTATTCAATAATTTCCTATTTTCCTTGAGATCAAGGGCAAACTCAGTAGGAATGTGCTATGGACTGAATTGTGACCTCCCAAAATTCATATGCTGCAACCCTAAGCCCCAGTGTGATAGTTTTTTGGAGTTAGAGTCTTTCAGATATAATTAAGGTTAAATATAATCATAAGACTAAGGTCCTAATTCAATCAGATGGATATTCTTATAAGAAGAGCCACAAGAGTTCTCTTTCTTCTACTCTCACCGCACTATGTGAGGACACAGTAAGAATTTCTGCCTACAAACAAGGCAGAAAATAAGCCTATGAATGAAACCCACCTTGCTGACATCTTAAATTTTGACTTCTCAGTCTCTACAACTGTAGGAAATAAATGTTGTTTAGGCCACCCAGTCTTTGGTATTTTGTTACGACAACCCTAACAGCCTACTATAGATTTTGGTACTAAGAAGTAGTGGTGCTACTGGAACAAATTAACTAAAAATGTATAAATGTCTTTGGAACTGGAATGGGTAGAGGCTGGAAGAGTTTTGTTGTGCATGTTAGAAAAAGCATATATTGTCATGAACATAATGTTGATAAAAATATAATGTTTAAGATTGTTCTGTTGAAGTCTCAGACAGGAATGAGGAAGAGGTTACGGTAAATTGGAGAACGGGGAATCTCTATTATAAAGTAACAAAAAACATGGCTTGTGTTTGTTCTATTGTTTTGTGGAAGGTAAAACTGTGAGCAATGAAATTGGATATTTAGTGGAGGAGATTTATAAGCACAGTGTTGAAGAAGCAACTTAGTTCCTTTACTTCCTCCTGATTGCTAATAGTAAATTGTTAGAGGAGTGGGATGTATTGAGAAAGAATTGTTAAGCCAAAAGGAATCTGAACTTAAAGATTTTCAAAATTCTCGGCCAAACCATATTATAAAAAATGACGAAGCTTATTCTAGAGAGAACACCAAAGGTGTAGCTGGACAATTACTCCATACAGGGATTAACTGCAATGTTAATCAATCATGTCAGCAGAACCCAGGAATGCAGATGGAATTGTGCCAGCAGGGCCATTGCCAGTTTGAACTAACGTGGACAGAGAAAGTCAGATAGAATGAAGGAAGGCTGTTGGACTTGGATTTTATGGAAATGTACCACAGAGCTATTTGGCTGTGAATGTGTTCTATTCTTCAAGGAAAGTAAAAAATGATCCCAAAGACAATTCAAAGGTCATCAGAGCTGTCAGCCCCTTCACAGGTCCACAGGGCAAGGCTGTTTCTTGTTCAGTTTCAGAGAGGAGGGCCACTATGGAAAACTGTGTGGGTGATGCTGTAGCAGAAAGAAGCAGGTGACACCTCACCAAACTGAAGGAATGAGACTGCTTTCAAAGGGCTGTGGGAGTGATGCTGCCACCCTAGTGGACCTGGAAGGTGGGACACCAAGCCAAGGAAGATTGTTCTAGAGCCTTAAGATCGAATGAAATTTGCCTTGCTAGGTTTTGGAATGTGACTCTGTATCCTTCACTTGTCCCAACACTGTCATTTGGAAGCATGAAACTTGTCTGTTTCACAACTTCACAGCTAGAGAAAAATTTTGCCTCAAGATGAATCTTACCTTGAGACTTACCCACACCTGATTTAGATGAGACTCTGGACTTTAGTCTTTAGAGTTGACTCTGGAATTAGTCAAGACTTTGGGGGTTACTGGAGTGGAATAATTGTATTTTGTGCATGAGAAAGTCATACATTTGGGGAGCAGGGGTGGAATGTTATGATCTGAATTGTGTCCCTCCACCAAATTTATATGTTGCAGCCCTAACCCCCAGTGTGATGGTATTTGGAGATATGATTTTTAGGAGATAATTAAGGTTAAATGAGGTTGTATGGGGCGGGGGCTGTCCTAATGCAATAGGATAGGTGGCCTTATAAGAAGAGAGAGGTCTTTCTGTCTTTCCATCTCCATGTGCGTGCACTGAGGAAAGGCCATGTGGGGACACAGTGAGGAGGCAGCCATCTGCAAGCCAGGAAGAGAGCCCTCCTGAGAAACTGAATCAGCCAGCACTTTGATCTTCAACTTCTCAGCCTCCGAAACTGTGGGAAGATAAATGTCTGTTGTTTCAGCCACCTGCTCTATGGTATTTTGTTATGGCAGCCTGAGCTGACTGATATAGTTTAGGGGCACTCAGAGGCTGGCCACTCCTGTGGTCTTTCAAAATTCTCCTGTCACTCTCCCCAGTTCACCTCAAACCCCACTTTAAGGTAGCTGGAATTACTTATTCAGTTCCTTTTCTGTTTAACTCGCCCTCATCTATTAGGAAAGACATGCATAAAATGAAACTTGGTTTTTAAGCTTTCTCTCATCACTCCAGGCAGAGTTTCCCTGTCCTGCCTCCCCCATACAACTTTGTACCTAACTCAGATAATAGCCATTTTCACACAATTCTACAATTATTGATTCAAGTATTTCACACAGTGCACTGATCCTGAAGGCAAAAATCTCATTCTATTGATATTTAAATTATTTGGTCCCCTAGGGAACCATGGTTCAGTGGCTAAGGTCTAGGAAATCAGAGTCGCAGCCTAGGTCTATGACTTTTTGACATGGGCAATTACTCAAACTTACTTAGATTCTTTATCTGTAAATGGGGAAGATAGAAAAGCTAATTGTGACTGGAGGGCTTGTTAAAACACAGATGGCTGGACTCTACCAGGATTTCTGATTTAGTACATCTGAGAGAGGTGGGGTTCAAGAGCTATATTTCTAATATGTTCCCTGGTGATGCTGATGCTACTGGTCAAGGGGCGCAAGGTAAGTAATACAACACCTTGTGAATCATCACAATCAAGTGGTTCATACATTCATTCACCACGTATTTACTAAGGACCTTAATGTGTCAGCTCTGGGTAGGCATTAGGGATACAGGAGTGAATAAGTAAAAGTTTATTTCCTCAGAGACCTTAAAAATCTCTTGGAAACAGATATAAAACAATAAACAACAAAATCAACAAAAATAACTTAGGATCAATGTGAAGGAGATAACATAGTTTCTTAGGGAGCCTATGATTAGGTTAATGACAAAAGCCCTCTCTGAGAAGGTGACCTTTGATTTTGAGACAGTACAAGGAAGAGACTCAGTCTTAGCAGGCAAGTGACAGGGTAACCAAGGTCCTGATGGCTCTTACATTCCTCCGCTACTTTTTGGCCTCCCTTAACAAGCTGACCCAACTCACATTATTGGGAAAGGGGACGTCTACCTAACTTAGCTGACCAGCTTGGATTTCTGGCCATAAAAGGAAGAACATAACCATCTAGCACTTTCAGTGACTCTTTCCACGGTTGCTGAAGCAAGACTGTGGCATTCCTGATAAGAACCTCACCAGATCCAGCTTCCTGAAGACAAGACAGACTACAGTGCTAACCTTTCACTGACTTTCCTCATTGTAAACTCATTGTAGTACTATAATCTCAGGCCAAGGCAGGGCTCATCTGCCACTTTCTGGTCCTGTGATGCATGTTAGAGCGTGATACCCCACTGCACAAGCACAGGAAATACCCTGCCTAAACATGTTTGGATTGCATTCTTTTTCCAGCCGCACTTTTCTTGAAATGACAAGAACCGAGCCCCTTGGGGAGCTGGTAGCCGGATTTCTTTCCCATAAGCTATTCCCTTGTGTATTTGAGCCACAAATACCTATGCAGCATTGCCAGAGAAAAAAAATTGTTTGACTTGGTGTTCATTTCTACTTATGCCAGAGCCAAAGAACCTGGGGTCCAAACTGTAGTAACAATTTGAGACCTGAGGATGGGAAGGAGTCTGTGTTGACCACAGGGGATTGAGAAGAGAGGAAAGCAAGTATGAAGTCCCAGAGGCGGGACAGAACATGCAGTGTTCAAGGAAAAGCAAGGAACCCTTACTTTGCGCAAAGAAAATAAGAGATAAAGTGAGGGAGGCAGAAGCCAGGCCACTCATTGCCTTATAGACCTTGGTAAATTGGATCTTATTCAGGATACACTGCAGGTTGACACAGAAGAGGGACATCATCTACTTTATTTTTAAAAGATTATTAGTTGCTATGTGAAAGTTGCAGGGGCTAAGAATAGATGCTGTTTTCAGGCTTTGCAAAGATCAGGGAAGAAATGGTTGTGGCTGACACTACATAAAGGGACTAGATATGATGAGCAGTGGACAAGATTTGATAGGGAGTTTGGAAGCAGAGCTTACAAGACTTGGAGAGGGATTAGGTGTGGTGATTAGGGGAAAAAGTGTGTTCAATAGATATTAGATGTTTAATAAGAGGAAGTGTAAATGCCTGAAATGCCTTTAAAAATGCCTATGAAGTCTATGCTTGGCATTTAGTTTATTAAAAATAGTAAGTCATTTTGGATAGAGGATCTATTTTTTTTTTCTAGATAGAGAACTGCTGACTTAAGCTGCCAAGATATTTCAGGCACTGTATCTGAGGAAGTGGGCACAATATCAGGAGCACTGATAAACTTGTTAGAGAGCTTGTGATGGAATATGGATAAACACATTTCTGCCCTGAATTCTTAATTGTGAAGCAAACCAAAGGCTCCAGAATCAGAATATTGAGTCATCTGAAGGAAAAAGAAAGTAGAGCAGTAGTAGGGGCTTTCTTCTACCTGTACCTTTGTACCTCTTCTGTGTAAGCCCTGATTGCTTGTCTTTTCAAAATTCCCTTTTAGGATTTAAAATAATAATAGTTAAAAAATGCTAACGACATAAATGTACAGCAATACGAAGTAGGTTAAACACATTTTGTACATATGCACAATAGAATATTATTGAAACCAGGTGCCGTTTTGACATTTGATTGAATGCATTTTCTCTTCTTGGTTGTTTTTGCCCCTGAAGCCCTTCCTCCATTACTGCCAGGCCTTCTGGTTGAGCTTAAGACCTCTGGAAAGAAAACAAATAGGAGAAATCATTGCTTTGAGTTTCAAAAAATTCTCTCTTAAAATTAGTACCTAGACTTTCAACTCATGTAGGTAGGGTTTAATATATTTTATACCAATGTCCAGAATCTTGATTATAGAGACAATAAAAGAGTAACAAAGAGGATCCAAGGGCAAGGTCTACAGTCCCCGGCAGTTGGTCATGGCGTGACTCTCAAAAGGCCTGATGGCACTAGCTGTCCCTAATACCAGATTCTGGTGAAGAACAACCAGTGACCAGTTAGGCTAAGCTCTACTCTAGTGAATACTGTGAGGACCTGAAAATACATCAAAAGGCCCATTTTCCCCCATGTAATGCCATAAGACTATTATCATCGGAGAATTTAAGAGCAGCGAGATGAAACCCTGAGACAGAGAAATTACTCTGATGTGAGTGCTTTAAACAGCAGGATAGTGATATTTTTAATTGGCAAAATTTAAAGCTTAATCCTCAGTAAACATGAAAGCTCAACAATAAAAAGAGATTTGCAATAAAAATAAAAAATCTTTTTGAGGTTCATTGCTATATTTAATATTTTTGTACATCTGTGTGAATGTTTAATCTAGCTGTATTTACACTATGTAATCATTTAAAAAATACTGGAATAAAACATTTTACACAAAACATTTTACCATTGCTAAAGTTTAAAATAAAAAGGCCACAAAATGCTATATAAGAAATTTATGGAAAGAGTGAGTATAAAAATATACATACATCAAAATTTAAATCATTATCTGTGGGAGATGAAATTATGAGTAATTTTTCCATTTTCTTTGTGATTCTTTTAGTTTCTCTTACATGTAAAAAATGTTATCTTAAAAAATCAACTTTTTTGAGATGTCATTTACACATGGTCAAATGCAAAGATTTTAGGTGCGTAATTTAATCTGCTTTGACAAGTTTAAGAGGGGACCTCAAAAAGTTCATGGAGAAATGGAATTCAATAATAAAAATAAAAATATAAACTTTACTTTTTAATGTAAACTCCACCAAGTTCAAGACACTTTTGTACTCAGTGACACCAGCCATTGAGTCCATCCTTAAATATCTGTCCTAGGAATGCAACTATGTCAATGCAGTATTTTTTGTTTTTACATTATTAACTGAAGAAAAACGGGAATCCTTTAAATATTTTTTTAAGATTAATAAATAAAAAGAGGCTGGGCGCGGTGGCTCAAGCCTGTAATCCCAGCACTTTGGGAGGCCGAGACGGGCGGATCACAAGGTCAGGAGATCGAGACCATCCTGGCTAACACGGTGAAACCCCGTCTCTACTAAAAAATACAAAAAAAAAACCTAGCCGGGCGAGACGGCGGGCGCCTGTAGTCCCAGCTACTCGGGAGGCTGAGGCAGGAGAATGGCGTGAACCTGGGAGGCGGAGCTTGCAGTGAGCTGAGATCCGGCCACTGCACTCCAGCCTGGGCGACAGAGCGAGACTCCGTCTCAAAAAAAAAAAAAAAAAGAAAGAAATAAAAAGAATTCAGGAAAAGCCAAATCAGGACTGTAAAGT
Organism: Mandrillus leucophaeus; assembly: GCF_000951045.1. Taxonomy (NCBI): domain Eukaryota; kingdom Metazoa; phylum Chordata; class Mammalia; order Primates; family Cercopithecidae; genus Mandrillus; species Mandrillus leucophaeus. Next base: position 993,066 of record NW_012104976.1, on the reverse strand, counting down.
GGAATCCTAATGATTTCCCATTAAAACTTGTACAAAATTTCCTTTGTTTGATGAGAGGAATAAGCATAAGCATTGTCATAGAGGAAAATGACACTCTGGTGAAACTTTCCTGGACATTTTCTGCTAATACTTTGGCTACCTTTCTCAAAACACTCTTATCTAAGCGATGTTATTGTTCTGTGCCCCTCCAAAATGTCAACAAGCAAAATGCTTTAAGCTTCAAAACAAAAAAACAAAACAAACAAAACAAACAAACAAACAAACAAAACTTGCCAAGACCTTCACTCTAGACTAGGCTTTTGCTTTCATTGGGCTACTTTAGGTCTTGGTAGCCATTGCTTTGATTGTGCTTTGTCTTTAGGATGGTACTGGTAAAGCCATGTTTTATCTCCTGATATAATTCTTCAAAGAATGCTGCAGAATCTTGACACTACTTTTTAAAAAATTTTATTCAGAGCTCTACTCTTTTCGGCAGCTGATCCAGATGCAACAGTTTTGGCACCCATTGAATGGAAAGTTTGTTCAACTGTAATTTTTCTGTTAGAATTGTGTAAGTTGAAGCAATTCAGATGTTTATGGTGGTCACTATTGTTTCTGCTGTTAATCATCAGTCTTCTCCAATTAGGGCAAGAATAAGATTAATTTTTGTTCTTGCAAACTGATGTGGATAGTTTGCCACCATGGGCTTTGTCTTTCATATCATTTTATCCCTTCTTAAAATGAATTATCCATTTGTAAAGTGATGATTTTGGGGGGATTTTGTCCCCATAAATCTTTTGTAAAGCATCAATGATTTTACCAATCTTCCGTCCAAGCTTCACCATATATTGCTGTTCATTCTTGCTTCAATTTTAGCAGAATTCATGTTGCTTGATAGGGGCTGTTTTCAAACTGGTGTCTTGGTCTTCTCAGTGCCTCTAGATAGATTCTGTTCAGATATGTTATAATAAGTTCTTATGAGTTTATTTTGGTGAAAAAATTATTAAAATTATTGCATAATTTTTTATAATATGTATTTTCCATGAACTTTTTGAGAACCGTTCTATAAAGCCATAAAAACATCACTTCTATAAATATTTTTGAGTATTCGCTTTGTGCCCCAAGAAGTTGAAATACTCCCCTAACCCCACAAAAACACAGGTTTAATTCTTATCACCATAGACTTTTTAGAATTTGTGTTTACTTTCTTTGGGTCAAAGTAATGTCTGTGGATTTTATCTATCATGCTTTGTGTGTCAGAAATTTACTTATTTTCAATTTCTAACTAGTATTCAATTATGTAAGTAGATCATAGTGTTACCCAACCCAGGTTTGGCTGCTTGCCACTTGAGAACAAAGCTCCGGAGAGACAAGAGTTGTTGGGAGGAAAAGCAGGTTTATTTGGAAAGCCAGCAAACCAAGATGATTGTGGATTATCATCCTAAAGTATCATGTTAAGTCAATATAAATGTTAGGCTATTTTTAGGTTAAGGGCAGGGGGAAGAGAAAGGGGTTGAGATCAAGAGCTAATCCATGACCTCAGACATCTGGGCATGAGCAAGGGTCTGAGGAGGTTGGGAATTTCTTGGTCAGGTCACAATGCTCCTATAAATATTTAACAAAACAGTTGTTTATATACTTTCCCTTTAATCCCAGAGTTAGTTTTAAAAACTATGTGATTGTCTTTTTGCATATTATCTCAGTGCTCTAAAATTACCCTAGCTTACATGTAGGAATGGGTAGAGGCCTCTTAAACAAAAATGTATTTAGTTATGTTAGTTCCTTTCCTGTTTTCCTGTTAGAATAGTTTGAATAGAATAATTACCCATTCACCTATCATCAGATATTTCTATGGTTTCTCACTTTCTAAATTCACTTTTAATTGGTTACTCAAGTGATTATCATATGGTATTCATAGTGTTAAATTATCAGAGTCTTCTTAGAATATTAATAATGAAATACTTTACACTTCACCCTTCCAAAATTGTATTTCACAAATGTACAAAACTTTCAGTAGTACAATTTCACTTACCCTATTCTTTGTGCTGTTGTTTTCATATATTTTATTTCTTTATATGTAATAGATACATATTATAGTAATATTATTTTTGTTTCAGTCATTTGCTTTTCAAATAAATCAAAATTTAAAAAGTCTATCCTTTTTATTTAGCCACAACTTATTCTTTTCTGAGTTCATCCTTTCTTTATATAGATCTGTTTTTATCTTACAGTGTTTAAGCTGGCAGAAATTCCTTTAGCATTTCTTATTTATTGATTTTATTATATATTATTATTATTTCAATAGTTTTGGGGAACAGGTAGTGTTTGGTTACATTGATAAGTTCTTTAGGTGTGATTTATGAGATTTTAGTGTACCCATCACCAGAGCAGTGCACACTGTACCCAATGTGTAGTCTTTTATTCTTCACAGCCCTTTCACTATTCCCCTCAAGTCCCCAAAGTCCATTATGTCATTCTTATGCCTTTGCATCTTCATAGCTTAGCTATCACTTATAAGTGAGGACACACGATGTTTGGTTTTCTATTCCTGAATTGTTTCACTTAGAATAATGGTCTTCAATTCCATCCAGGAGTCCATTATTCCCATGGTCTAATGCTGCAAATGCCATTATTCATTCCTTTCTATGGCTGAGTAGTATTCCATGGGGTATATACACCATATTTTCTTTATCCATTCATTGGTTGATGGGCACTTAGGCTGGTTCCATATTTTTCAATTGTGAATTGTGCTATTATATACATGCATGTACAAGTGCCTTTTTCATATAATGCCTTTTTTTTTTTTCCTTTGTAGGTACTCAGGAGTGGGATGGGATTACTGGATCAAATGGCAGATCTACTTTTAGTTATTTAAGAAATCTCCATACTGTTTTCCATAGTGGTTGCACAAGTTTACATTCCCACCAGCAGTGTAAAAGCATTCCCTTTTCAACACATCCATGCCAACATCTATTATTTTTTGACTTTTAAATTATGGCCATTCTTGCAGGAGTGGTATTGCATTATGGTTATTATTTGTTTTTCTCTGATAATTAGTGATGCTGAGCAATCACTAATACGGAAAGTTATTTTCCGTATCTTGTTGGTCATTTGTATGCCTTCTTTTGAGAATTGTCTATTCATGTCCTTAGCCCACCTTTTGATGGAATTTTTTTTTGTCTTGCTCATTTGTTTGAGTTCCTTGTAGATTCTGGATATGACTCCTTTGTTGGATGTATAGATTGTGAAGATTTTCTCCCACTCTGTGAATTGTCTGTTTACCCTGCTGATTATTTCTTTTGCTGTGCAGAAGCTTTTTAGTTTAGTTCCTTCTGTTTATCTTTGTTTTTGTTGCATTTGGTTTTGGATTCTTGGTCATGAACTGTTTGCCTAATCAATGTCTAGAAGAGTTTTTCCAATGTTATCATCTAGAATTTTTAAGGTTTTGGGTCCTAGATTTAAGTTTTTGATCCATCTTTTATTGAATTTTGGATAAGGTGACTGATGAGGATCTGGTTTTATTCTTCTACCTGTGGTTTGCCAATTATCTTAGCACCATTTGTTGAGTAGGCTGTCCTTTTTCCACTTAAACTTTTTGTTTGCTTAATCAAAGATCAGTTGAATGTAAGTATTTGGCTTTATTTCTGTCTTCTCAATTCTGTTTCATTGGTCAATGTGCCTGTTTTTATACCATGATGCTTTGGTAACTATAGCCTCATAGTATAGTTTGAAGTCAGATAATGTGATGTATTTGGATTTGTTCGTTTGGCTTAGTCTTACTTCAGCTACGCAGGTTGTTTTTTTGTTTCAAATAAATTTTAGAATTTTTTTTCTAGTTCTGTAAGTAATATTAATGGTATTTTGATGGGAATTGCATTGAATTTATAGATTATTTTTGGCTGTATGCTCATAATAACAATATTGATTCTACCTATTCATGAGATTGGGGTATTTTTCCATTTCATTGTGTCATCTATGATTTCTTTCAACAGTGTTTTGAAGTATTCCTTGTAGAAACATTTTACCTCTTTGGTTAGGTATATTTCGAAATGTTTCATTCTTTTGCAGCTGTAGTGTAAGTGGGTGAGTTCTTGATTTGATTCTCAGCTTGGTTGCTGTGGCTGTATAACAGTGCTAGTGATTCGTGTACATTGATGTTGTATTCTGAAACTTTACTGGACTCATTTATCAGATCTTGGAGCTTTTTGGAAGTCCTTAGGGTTTTCTAGGAATATGATCAGATCATCAGTAAAATGACTTCCTTATTACCAATTTGGATGCCCTTTATTTTTTTCTCTTGTCTGATTGCTCTGGCCAGAACTTCCAGTACTATGTTGAAGAGGAGTGGTAAAAGTGGGCATCCTGGTCTTGTTCAATTCTTAGGAAAAATACTTTCAACTTATGCTTGTTCAGTATTAATGTTGACTGTAGGTTTGTGATAGCTGGCTTTTATTACCTTAAGGTATGTCCCTTCTATGCCAGTTTTCCTGAAGGTTTTAGTCAAAAAGGGGTCCTGGATTTTGTCAAATGCTTTTTCTGCATGTGATTTTTTGTTTTTAATTCTGTTTATGTGGTGTAGCACATTTATTGACTTATGTATGTTAAACTACTCTGCATCTCTGATATAAAACCTATTTGATCATTATGTATGATCTTTTTGATATACTGTTGGATTTGATTAGGTAGTATTTTGTTGAGGATTTTTGCATCTATCTTCATCAGGGATAGGATCTTGGTCTGCAGTTTTCTTTTTTTGTTATGTCATTTCCTTGTTTCCTTTCCTTGTTTGTTATGTCCTCCCTACATAGAATGATTTAGGGAGGATTCCCTCTTTCTCTGTCTTTTGGAATTGTTTTAGTAAAATTGGTACCAATTATTTAAATATCTGATAGAATTTAGCTCTGAATTCATGTGGTCCTGGACTTTTATTTGTTGAAAATCTTTTTATTACTGTTTCAATCTTGATGCTTGTTATTTGTCTGTTCACAGTTTCTGTTTCTTCCTGATTTAATCCAAGAGGGTTGTGTATTTCCAGGAATTCATCCATCTCCTCTAGGTTTTCTAGTTTGTGTGCATAAAGGTGATCTTTTGTATTTCTGTGGTATCACTTGTAATATCTTCCATTTTGTTTCTAATTGAGCTTATTTTCATCTTCTCTCTTTTCTTGGTTAATCTTGCTAATGGTTTATTGATTTTGTTTATTTTCTCAGAGAACCAGCTTTTTGATTCATTTATCTTTTGTATTTTTTGATTGCTTATTTCGATTGCATTTAGTTCTGCTGTGATCTTTGTTATTTCTTTTCTTTTGCTGGGTTTACGTCTGGTTTGTTCTTGTTTCTCTAGTTTCTTGAGGTATAACCTTAGTTTGTCTATTTGTGCTCTCTCAAACTTTTTGACACAGGCATTTAATGCTATGAACTTTCTTCTTAGCACTGCTTCTGTTGTATCTCAGAGGTTTTCATAGGTTGTGTCACTATTATCATTCACTTCAAATAATTTTTTTAGTTTCAATCTTGATTTCATTGTTGAACCAAAGATCATTCAGGAGCAGGTTATTTAATTACCATGTATTTGTACAGTTTTGAGGATTCCTTTTGGAAGTAATTTCCAATTTTATTCCACTGTGTTCTGAGAGAGTACTTGATATAATTTCAACTTTCTTAAATTTATTGAGACTTGCTTTTTGGCCTATCATATGGTCTATCTTGGAGAATGTTCCATGTGCTGATAAATGGAATATATATTCTGCAATTATTGGGTGTAATGTTCTGTAAATATCTGTTAAGTCCATTTGTTCTACAGTATAGTTTAATTCTAGAGTATAATTTATGTCCATTGTTTCTGACTTTCTGTCTTGATGACTTGTCCAGTGCTGTCCCCCACTATTATTGTGTTGCTGTCTATCTCATTACATAGGTCTAGCAGTAATTGTTTTATAAATTTGGGAGCTCCAGTGTTAGGTGCATATATATATTTAGGATTATGATATTTTCCTGTTGGCCTAATCCTTTCATCATGATATAATGTCCCTCTTTGTCTTTTTTTAACTGCTGTTGCTTTAAAGTTTGTTTTGTTTGATATAACAAAAGCTACCCCTGCTCACTTTTGGTCTCCATTTGCATGGAATATCATTTTTTTATCCCTTTATTACTTTTATGTGAGTCCTTATCTGTTAGGTGAGTCTCTTGAAGATAGCAGATACTTGGTTGGTGGATTTTTATCCATTCTATCCTTGTGCATTTTTCATGTGGAACATTTAGGCCACTTACATTCAACATTAGTATTGACATGTGAGGTGCTATTCTATTCTTTATGCTAGTTGTTGCCTGAATATCTTGGTTTTTATTTCATTGTGTTATTGTTTTATAGGTCCTATGAGGTTTATGCCTTAAGGAGGTTCAATTTGGAGTATTTCAAGGTTTTGTTTCAAGAATCAGGACTCCTTTTGGCATTTCTTGCAGTGCTGCCTTGGTAGTGGCGAATTCTCTCAGCATTTGCTTATCTGAAAAAGACTTTATCTCTCCTGCATTTATGAAGCTTAGTTTTGCTGGATACAGAATTTTTTGCTGATAATTATTTTGTTTAAAGAGGCTAAAGATAGGACCCCAGTCTCTTCTAGCTTGTAGGATTTCTGCTGAGAAATATCCCATTAATCTGCTAGGCTTTCATTTACAGGTTAGCTGATGCTTTTGCCTCATAGCTCTTAAGATTCTTTCCTTTTTCTTGACTTTAGATAACCTGATGACTATGTGCCTAGGTGAAGATCTTTTTTTGATAAATTTCCGGGGTGTTTTTTGAGTTTTCTGTATTTGTATGTCTAGATTTCTAGCAAGACCAGGAGATTTTTCCTCAATAATTTCCTCAAATAAGTTTTCCAGTCCTTTAGATTTCTCTTCATCCTCAGGAACACCAGTTATTCTTTGGTTTGGTCATTTAACATACTCTCAAATTTCTTGGAGACTTTATTCGTTTTTTAAAAAATGCTTTTCTCTTTTTCTTTGTCAGATTGGGTTAATTCAAAAGACTTCTCTTCAAATTCTGAAGTTCTTTATTCTGCTGGTTCAATTCTATTGTTGAAACTTTCCATTGTATTTTGCATTTCTCTAAGTGTGTCTTTCATTTCCAGAAGTTGTGATTGTCTTTTCTTTATGATACCTATTCCTCTGGAGACTTTTTCACCCATATTCTGTATTGGTTTTTTAAATTATGTTTAAGTTGATTTTCCCCTTTCCCTTCTGTCTTCTTAGTAGCTTAAAAATCAACCTTCTGAATTCCTAATCTGGAAATTCAGGTTTTTGTTGTTGTTGTTGTTGTTTTTTTCTTTTTTTGGTGGCAGGGGGAGGAGTGCAGTTTGGACCCGTTGCTGGAGAGCTGATGTGATCTTTCGGGGTTCTTACAGAACCTTGTTTTGTCATCTTTTTTTTTTTTTTTTTGAAACGGAGTCTCGCTCTGTCACCCAGGCTGAAGTGCAGTGGCCGGATATCAGCTCACTGCAAGCTCCGCCTCCCAGGTTAACGCCATTCTCCTGCCTCAGCCTCCCGAGTAGCTGGGACTACAGGCACCCGCCACCTCGCCCGGCTAGTTTTTTTGTATTTTTTTAGTAGAGACGGGGTTTCACCGTATTAACCAGGATAGTCTCGATCTCCTGACCTCGTGATCCGCCCGTCTCGGCCTCCCAAAGTGCTGGGATTACAGGCTTGAGCCACTGCGCCCGACCAGAATTACTTTGCTGGGTCCTTTTTATTTGAGTAGACTGTTTCAGTGGAAAGATCTGGAACTTGAGGGCTGCTATTCAGATTCTTTTGTCCCATGAGGTGCTCCCTTGATGTGGTGCTTTCTCCCTTCCTTTATGGAAAGGGCTTCCTGAGAGTCAAACTGCAGTGACTGTTATTGCCTCTTTGGGTCTAGCCACCCAGTGGGGCTACCAGGCTCCAGGCTCGTGCTGTGGAATGTCTACAAAGAGTCCTGTAATGTTATCCATCTTCAGGTATTCCAACCATGGATACCAGCACCTACTCCAGTGACAGTAGCAGGGGAGTAAAGATGGCTCTGTGGGAGTCCTTGATTGTAGTTTTGTTTAGTGTGCTGGTTTTTTTGAATGCTGGTTATGCTAGCAGTGAAGTTGTCACGTGGACAGACTCAGGACCTCTGGTTAGCTAGGATGTTGTTGGCAGGGTAATTAGCTGTTGTTTTCTCCTTCTTTGGACCAGGGTTGTTTTGTTATGAGTTGTTGTTTTGGCTTGAGTTGGTTGGCCTTCAGTCAGGAGGTGGCAATTTTAAGAGAATGCCAGCTGCGGTAGTAGAAGTGTGATATAATCTTGCCTTAGGTTGGCCAGGGTGAGTACTCGGGTTTCTCAGGTGATGAGTGGGGTCACTGAGCTCCAAAAAGATGATGTCTTTTGTCTCTGGCTACCAGGAAGAGTAGAAACAAATCACCAGGTGGGGGCAGGATTAGGTGAGTCTGACTTCAGACTATCCTTGGACGGGGTTTGCTATAGCCACTATGGGCGATGGGAAGGTGGTTCTCAGGCCAATGGAATTATGTTCCCAGGGGAATTATGGATGCTTCTGCTGCATCATACAGGTTGCCAGGGAAGTGGAAGAAAGCTGGCCATGACAGGTCTCACCCAGCTTTCGCACAGCCAGCAAGGCCAGTCTCACTCCCTCTGTGCCTCCACAACCACACGGAGTTTTTATTCAGGCAACCTGTGAGCAGGGCTGAGATCTTGCCCCAGGCTACAGGTCTCCCTGCTAAGAAAGCAAGCAGGGCTCTCAGGCCTTGGCTCTTCACCTGTCCTCACCTTTGGCTACTGTTCGTGTGTTCCTATCTGTACTTCCTGTTAACCCCCCACCCCAATGATTCTGTTCAGGAACGTTTGTGCTCAGTTAAAGTTATTACAAAATCAGCTAGGAGCTTCCTTCGCCTTGTGGCCCCTCCCCAATTCTGCTGACTGCCATACCTTCTCGTAAGGTCCTCTGTGGGATAAAGCCAGGGATGGCTTCCCTGGCGCTCGAGCTAAGGAACCTGGAGTGCCTACAGGGCTCTTCCTACTGCTTCTTCGACTTTTGTATTTTACTTGGCTCCCTAAATCCATTTCAGTTCTTGGTAAGTTTAAATCCTTCTCCTGTGATCTGGATTTTCAGGTTCCGCAGTAAAAATGTGTGTTTGGAGACCGACTTTTTCCTCTTTCGCACTTTGGAAACTCACAGTTTTGCAGTTGTCTCATGGCATTTGCAGCAGCAAGCTGCTTCTTTTAAAGGGTCTGTGAATTCTTTCAGTTTTCCTGATATGCTCCTGTGGTGGTTCTTGTAGCAAAAGTTCACATCATGAGTCTCCAAATGCCGTTCTGTCTGTCAAAGCAGGAACTGCACCTTAGTCCTGTCTCCTACGGCCATTTTTTACCCCCTCCAATAGTATTTCTGGCAGCCCATTCTCTCAGCTCTCATTTATCTGAAAATGTTTTTATTTTGTTGTTACGTTTGTGGAATATTTTCACTGGGCTTATAATCCTGTGTGAACAATCCTCTATTTTGTCCTCTCTCCCTCACCATTCCAGTTCTTTAAAGATACCATTTACTTGACTTACAAACTCCATTATTTCTTTTTTATTTTTTTTGGATTAGGCTACAAGTCAAAGAATCAGAAGACTTTTGCATTTATTTGTTTTATATGTTTATGTTTGTCTCCCCTTCGCTATTGTTTCTCAGAGTCTAGAAAACCGAGTGGTCAACTCCATTATTTCTAATGAGGAGTCAGTTGTCACTTTTTTGTATGTGGTGTTCCATTTTTTTCTGGGGCTTCCAAAAATTTTCTCTTTAATTTTAATTTTTAGCAGTATGGCTGCGATGTCATACACAATGTGACTATAGTGTGAATAGATTTTATTTCCTTTTTATTTATTTTGATTGAGCTTAGATAAATATTTGGGGTCTACATGTTGATATTTTTCGCCAAATGTAGGAAAAATTTGACAACTCCCTTAAATTGGTTTTCTTCCTCTTTAATTCCTTTTATTGTGGGACTCTAACTACATATACATTTAACTTATTAGTCAGGCACAGTGGCTAAAACCTGTAATCCCAGAACTTTGGGAGGCCGAGGCTGGTGGATCACTTGAGGTAAAGAGTTTGAGACCAGCCTGGCCAACATGGCAAAACCCAGTCTCTACTAAAAAGTACAAAAATTAGCTAGGTGTGCTGGCATGCACCTGTCGCCCCAGTTACTTGGGAGGCTGAGGAAGGAGAATCACTTGAACCTGGGAAGCAGAAGTTGCAGGGAGCCAAGATCATGCCACTACACTCAGACTGGGCAATAGAATGAGATTTTGTCTTAACAACAACAACAACAACAACAACAGAAAAACGACTTCTCGATGTTTTACTGTAGGTTAATAAGGGGTTATCATTTTTCTATCCTGTGTCTTTGTTTTTTCATCAGAGCAGTTAATTTCTGTGGGTCTATCTTAAAGTTTATTGTCCCTTCTACTGCTATTCGTAATATTTTATTAATGCCAAACACTGAGTATTTGAAAATTTTAGACATTGTAATTGTCTTTACCTGTTCAGTCTGCTATAAAAAGAAAGCCTTAGACTGGTTAATTTATAAACAACACAAACTTATTGCTCACAGTGTAGAGGCTAGGAAGTTCAAAATTAAGGTGCCATCAGATTTGGTGTATAGTTAAGACCCATTCCTCATAGCTGGTGCCTTCTAGCATGTCCTCGCATGATGAAAAGGGCAAATAGCCTTCTTCAGGGTCTCTTTTATAAGGGCACAAATCCTCTTCATGTGCACTCTGCTCTTTTGACCTAATCACCTCCCCAAGGCTCCACCTCTTAAAAATCGTTGCATTATGGATTATGTGTCAACATATCAACTTTGTGTGGATGCAAACATTCTTACCATAGCGATAATTTGCAGAGTTTGTTTTTCTATTTGGTTTTAAAGAAGTAATTTTCAGTTTCTATTTTCTAAATGAGATTACCCATCAGATTCATTTACTTAGATCATTTTTGTTTAAGTCATTTAATCTATGTCATAGCTGCTTTAAAGTCATTATCTGCTAATTCTAATATCTGAGGTATTTCAGTGTCTTAAATTTTACTTTGATATTTTTCCTGATTATGAATTACTTTCTTGCTCCATGCATAGAATTTATATCCTATATAGAATTTTTTAAAAAAAATTTAGTACTGGGCATTATGGACAATACATCAGGGAATGTTTGGACTATGTTTTCTTCCTTAAAGGAGCCGTAAGTTTTGTTCTGACAAGTAATTGATTACTAGAAGTTCTCCTTCATCCTACTGAGATTCTGGTTAGTATGTAAGGGCAGGCCTGGAGTGGCTTTATCCTAAGACAGAGTTTTTACCCCTGAGATTTTGCCATTCTGGTGTTTCAGCTGCACGTTCAGGGTATTAATGTCTTTCCACTCTGACTGGGCCAGTATTTCAACATTTCCTAAAATATCTCCATACCTCCACCTATGGCAGTCACTCTGATAAGTCTTACAGAATTTCACTCTGCATATGTGCAGCCTAGACCTTGGCCAATGATCCACAGCATTTCCTTCCTTTGTCCACCAATGGTATTCTGTTGTCTCTCATTGTGTAAGTTTCTCCTCTCTGGTAATCTGTGTTGCAACTTCCAAGTATTAATACTTCAAGAGTTCTGCATGTTGATCTTTGACTCCTTAGTCAGTACACCCCCTGGCTGTTGTGAGGGGCAAGGTAATATTTCTCTGTACTGTGGTTGGGAAACTATATGTATTCAGGCAAAGAGCAGGAGATTATGGAACGTGCCTCTTCTATTTGCTTTCAGTAAGTGCTGTGCTGTGGTGTCCATTAACCAGAGCCTGAAGGGAGTAGCATTATACATTCTCTCCAGTTTTAGTTTGTTTATGGCGTGAAGGTCAGTTCAGTAACAGTCAATTCATTATCACAGGAAGAAAGAATCCTTCAAGAAAATACCATCTTTGATAACAGGAATATGCATAAATGTTATTGAAAAAGTACTTAATGTTCCATTTTGTTATATGCGAACCTAGAGTTACAGGGTAGATGATTCAATATTAGTTCAAAGATATGAGTACATAGTGCATAGTGCTTGAAAATATTTGTTACTAATTGGATTTTTTTGTAGTCAATATGATTTCTTTTTTCAAATTCAAATTCTTTCTCTTTTGTTTACAGATTATATAATCATCTTCACTCTGTGACAGATAAGATTTTCACATACACAATCAGGATTGAGCCAGGAAATGGCTGATACGTGTTGTCACATATCACAGGAGAATTAGCTCATTGTGAAGAGCTAAGAAAAGAAATTTTTTTAGAAAAAGAAATGTCATTTCACATCTTAAAAACTGGGAGTTTATAAAAACTATTTAACTTTTTTCTTTCCCCTCTTCTTTTGTTTGGTGTTTAAAAGAATCCTTCAATACGCACTGGTATAGAATTTGCTTTATTTGTCTTTTCCTTATATAGTCTATTCTACCTTTTCTACTAGCTCAAAGATATAACTAAATACATTTTAGAACATCCAAATCAGTTTCTAAATCAGCTGTAAGGCGTTTTATCTTCTGACAAGTTATTTGAAGGACCCATCTTTTTAAGAATATGTCATCTCTAGAAGAGCAATGCCTGAAAAAAGAAAAATGTCTGTTTATTTTAAAATATTAAATCAGGTAATATTTGATTATGCAGCTGATTTCCAAGGCATCGCACAGTATGTCTATGTGTTGCTGGTGGTAGTGTGGTCTACTCCTTTTATAAATTTAGAGCAAATTGTGCTCTTTTTGAATTTAGTATGTCTTGCTTCATATTATATATAGTTTATATTTTCCCATAAGTCTTTGGGCAAAAAAAATATTTAACAAACAACAGTTACAAGTTATTAGTTTTCATTATTATGGCTCATGGGGTTTTCCCCCAGTTTTTAATGTAACTTTTTTCTTCTGGTTTCTTAGCATGCTACCCAGACTGGTACTTTCCTCATCATTCCTAGAAGATAAATGACTCTGGAGTCCGTTAACTGGCAAGCCAGTAAACCTTCCTGTCCTGAAATGCTCCTGGAAAAATCTATTCATGGTACACTGACTCAGTGCCACACCAATGGTCATTCAGCTTTGCTAGTAAATTTTTCTCTCAGATACACATTTACACGGCTCCTGTTCTTGGCCATACCAAATTTTAAATGGTGCTTGAAATTTCTGATTCTATAAGACACCGTGGAAAGTTCAGTGAACGTGGAATCAGACAAACTTAGATTTGATTCTTGGCTTCATTGCTTGCAAGCTGTGTAACCTCTTTGAAACACAGATTCCTCACTTGTAAAATTCAGATAATAAATATCCTTTGCCACTAGGGAACTGAGAGGATTTATGAGCTAAAGTAGGAGCTCTTAGCTAGTATCAGGTATTTATAATTCTCTACAAATTCTGGTCACTTAACTGCAAGGAAGCCTGGAAGTAATAGGTCCTATTTTCACCTGAGTTGATTTATCAAATTTTTTAAATGTTTATTTTGCAATTAATTCATCTGCTCTTGAGGAGAGAGCCCTCATGGCCCTTTAGGCCATCTCCTTCCGAGCAGTTGGACCAGTGGACTTTCCCATATTGACCAAGTCACATGGGAGCCTAAGTTACTTGTAACTTGCCTGTCAATACGGGTTTTTCAAAGGAAAAAAAAATGGTTTTTTGCAAGTTTAAATTAGCTATCCCTTGCTGTAGTTCTCATCTGAAGTCTTACTAGGTTTTCGTTAGGACATTTTTAAAGACAGACCATGGGCCTTGCAGCCAGAGGGAACTTAATAAAATCCCAGCTTTTCCACTTACAAGCTGCATGACATTGCCCAAGTTGCATATTCTTTATGAATCTCATTTTTCTTGCTCATTAAATGGAAATAACAGCACCTACCTTTCAGGTGTGTGTCATGATTAAATGGGATAGCTTATGTTAAAATGTTCATTCTTGGCTTTTATCAAATATTAACTCCCTTTCCACCTTCTCATTCTAGCTTTGGTATACGCTATTCAATAATGACTTATAAAATCTGCTGGATTTTTAGAACCCAACTTATTCGGCCTTATCACTAAAAAGTTTACCTTGTACTTTGTCTTTGGTATAATAATTCATAGAATTTCTGAATGTCAGTTTCATTTTAAAGTTTTGGCATGAAAACACATGACTGAAATTGTGTAGATAGAATTGAACCATTTGGCATTTTTCTTAATGTTATTAAAAAGTATACTTCCATTGTCAGAATCCTGGCTCCGACATGATTCCTACACTCAGTCTGGTCAGAAGTCATCCTTGGATCTTTGCCCATGTATCAAGATAACCCTGTGTATGCATGACATCAGAGGTTCAAAGGTTTTGAATCAGCAACGAGGAGAGTATTTTAAAAACTTGATTGATATTGGCACAACACTACCCTCATCCCCTAGTAAGGCTTTATTATTTGAACATGATAACAAATGCCTCAGTAAATGTCAGATTTGAGATTACTGCATGATCTCTTTGGGTTTCCAAAGGACTAACTGTCCATTTTTAATCATTCTGGAAGGTAGTGAATTTTAACACAGGACTTGATGTCTTAGGGGGCAAGCTTTGTGATAAAATAAGGGAAAACCTTTTTCCTTTCCCTACTGCTGAAAGACAATTTGGTTCAGGTACTGAGCCATAGAGATGACCTGAGCCTTTTGGGAAGTGAGAATGGGGAATTGCATTTGGCTACAGGGAGACAGCCCAAAAAAGAACACCAGGAGTTACCTGGGCATATGCAGTTTGCTATAAATTATTCTCTGTCTTGCTTGTTTCCCTTTCATTGTCCCTGAATCATCAATTAAACCTCATAAAAGTAGTATGATGGTTTTTCCTATTTTGTGAGGGATTAAGCGGAAGGTATGTTCTATATTTGGAACAATTAAAAAAAAAAAAAAAGGCAGGCACGGTGGCTCACACCTGTAATCCCAGAACTTTGGGCAGCTGAGGCAGGCGGATCACTAGGTCAGAAGTTCGAGACCAGCCTGGCCAATATGGTGAAACCCCATCTCTAATAAAAAACAAAAATTAGCTGGGCATGGGGGTGGGTGCTGTAGTCCCAGCTACTTGGGAGGCTGAGGCAGGGGAATCACTTGAACCCGGGAGGTGGAGGTTGCAGTGAGCCGAGATCATACTACTGCACTCCAGGCTGGACAACTGAGTGAGACTCGTTCTCAAAAAACTAGAAGAAGAAGAAGAAGAAGAAGAAGAAGAAGAAGAAGAAGAAGAAGAAGAAGAAGAAGAAGAAGAGGAGGAGGAGGAAGAAGAGGAAGAAGAGGAAGAAAAGGAAGAGGAGGAGGAGGAGGAGGAGAAGAAGAGGAAGAAGAAGAAGAAGAAGAAAGAAGAGGAAGAAGAAGAAGGGGAAGGGGAAGGGGAAGAGGAAGAGGAAGAGGAAGAGGAGGAAGGGGAAGGGGAAGGGGAAGGGGAAGGGGAAGAAGAAGAAGAAACAGCTCTGTCCTTTCTCCTGAGGCTAGAGTTGGTGATCGCAGTATGGTAACCAGCAAGGGCGGCTGTTTACATCAAAGAAGTGAGCCCTAAGCAGTTACTGACAGCAAAGACAGTCAATGGTGGCCTGTCAAGAGGAGGAGAGAAGATGCATCAAAGAATGCAGGGAGATTGTTTTTGAGATGGTGGCCTGGAAATCACTTAGACAAACCTATAGACATATTCAAGGGTCTGATTACTAGAAACAAAGGCAGTAAAAGTGCTTAGTTTTGAAACTTGACTTGCACACTGACTAAATAAAATTCATTCATAGGCTGCTTTGAATTAACAGTTTAACATCTCTAGAGAGAATTAAGGAGAACTCAAGTCAGTTATAGATAGTTTTATATTAATCTCAAAAATGAAGTTCTTTAAGTAAAGTCATAAAGATTTCTAATACCTTGCCACTTGGAAAAAGAAATTATTCTCCAGATTGGGAATTGCTTGAATTAAAGGTTAAGATGGGAAGAAGAGACTAAAGAAACAGAATAATAGACTTTTATTTCTGTGCGGGGAACATGGGCACTGTTGGATGAGGATATTCAGAGACGCTCTTTTGTGAAGATCATAGAAGACAGTTTGTAAAGGTATTTGAGATAAATAGAAGGTGCGTGTTGGATGCAATTCAGCTGCATAATTAATGCCATTTTATAAAAGCAAACTTGGTGCATTCTTCCTTAAACAATCCATTTCCGGCTTCTGTGATGGGTTTTCTCCATCAGGTATGTACTTCTTTGACCAATATTGATTATTTCCCTCTTTTTCCAATGGAGCTTAAAATAAACATTTTTTTGCTAGAACTCTTTTATGCACTAAAGTATCCGAACACTAGTCACATTTTTACTTCTGGAAGTTAATGTTAACCTGACAGATAATGACAAAGACTGCTTAAAGTTGTATATTGTTCCTAAGAAAACATCTTGCCTGATGTGGTGGCTCATGCCTGTAATTCCAGCACTTTGGGAAGCCAAGGTAGGTGGATCACAGGGTCAGGAGATTGAGGTCATCCTGGCCAACGTGGTGAAACCCTGTCTCTACTAAATTACAAAAAATTAACCAGGCATGGTGATGCACACCTGAGCCCCAGTCACTCAGGTGGCTGAAGCAGGGTAATCTCTTGAACCCGGGAGATGGGGGTTGCAGTGAGTCAAGATCATATCACTGTACTGCAACCTGGGCAACAGAAAGAGTGAGACTCCATCTCAAAAAAAAAAAAAAAAAAAGAAAGAAAGAAAAAGAAAGACAGACAGAAAGAAAACATCTCACTAGATTACATCTCTTCTTTGTATTGAGTCTTTTCTAGGCATGCAATCTCAAAGGCTGAAGATATATTCAGTGTCACATCAAATTTTAGCTTTGAAAGTTATCTAAGATATCATCTTGTCTGATTGTCTTATCCATTCAGTACTCTTTTCTACATTATCTCTCTTCCACCGCCCCCCCCTAAGATTCTTGCTCTGTCACCCAGGCTAGAGTACAGTGGTACGATCTCGACTCACTGCAACCACTCCGCCTCCTGGGTTCAAGTGATTTTCCTGCCTCAGCCTCCTGAGTAGCAGGGTCTACAGGCATGTACCACCACATCCATCTAATTTTTGTATTTTTAGTGGAGATGGGGTTTTGCCATGTTGGCCAGGCTGGTCTCGAACTCCTGACCTCACGAGGAGGTCCTCAAACCCCAGCCTCCCAAAATGCTGGGATTACAGGTGTAAGCCACCATGCCTGGCCACTTCTCTGCATTATCTTAATCTTTCTTTTGATTAAATGTTCTACTTCCTATTCTTTACAAGTAGTACATTCCATTTGGGGCAACTCTAATAAAATTTGACATTCACAGGTACCTAAAAGTTATGAGCTTGGTGAAGTTTAAACTATGAATCCTCAAATTACTTATAGGGAAAGCTATAGCAAATTTTACCACCAGTTTGCACCCTGTAGATTCACCAGTCTCTCTTGAACAGTTGTGAAGCTCCCTGCTTACCCATGGGAGGTTTAGCCCAGTGATCTTTAAGGTCTCTGCCAACCCCAAAGCTCTCTGGTTAATTGGAAGCCAGTAGTCTGTGAGCACAGTTAGACTTTTATGTACCCAGATCCCTGCTCTTACTCTGTGAGAGGATTAAGCAATCTTGGAAGATGCTTATGGATCATTGGGAGATCTAGAACTTTTTCATTACTGTGGGGTTATCTGCAACACTGCTTCAGTTGCATCTCCATTATTGGTCATAATTAATGTGAATGGAAAGAAATCAGCAATACAATATAGCTAGATACATGTTTCAACTATGGTGCATGCTCAGGGATGCAGCTGAATGTAGACTGGGAGCTCTAATGAGTAATGGTGTACCTGGCACCAGCAACAGAGGTAAATGAGGAAAGTTATTACAGGACCTAATCGGGCAGGATGTTGAAGCATAATCTCTATTGGACACATGGGAGGTTCCCCTTTTCCGATCTCTGCAGTATTCTTACATCTCTGCTGATGACTTGTACTTGGTGAGGTTCTTAGTCTACTCAGCAAGATGTTATATTAAACCCTTTGATGACTTGGTAGAGATGGCTTTCAGAGTTGTGCATCTACAATGTGTTCAGCAACTATTCACTGAACACCCATTACCTTCTAGCATAGTGCCAGAGTCTTTACCTGCTTCACCTTCCAGTTTTCCTCATCATGAACTATAAAGCAGATATTATTCTCTCAGATTTACAGATAAAGAAACCAAGAAACTGAAAAGATTAAGCAACATGCTCACGTCAACTAATGAGGGGTATAGTTGTACTTCGAGCCCAAACTCCTGTACTAGTTTCTATTGCTGCCATAAGAAATCACCACAAACTGATGTAAAAATAAAATTTATTATCTTATAGTAATGTAGGTTAGTAATGCAACATGGGACCTGCTGGGCTGACATCAAGATATCCACAGAGCATGATTCCTTTCTGAAGGTTATATAAGAATTAATTATCTTGCATTTCCAGACCACCTGGATTACTTGACTTTAGCCTCTTTTCAAATCTTCAAAGCTAGTAACACAGCATCTCACTGACCCTGCTTCTATCAGCACATCTCTTTGTCACCATGGTTTGGAAAGGTTCTTAGTTTTTAAGGACCCATATAAGTGGATTGGATCCAGGACAATCTCCACATCTCTAGGCTATAAATCACATTTGCAAAGTCTCTTTTGCTATGTAAAATAACATGTTCGCTGGGACATTCCTACCCTCCACAACATGAAAACAGCTGTCTGTGATATCCAACTTTGGGGGCTAAAAATGTCTGCCACCTTTGTCGGCAACAACATAGCCTTCCAGGTGCTGTTCAGGTGTATCTTAGAGCAGTTCACAGCCATGTTCAGGTGCAAGGCCTTCTCACACTGGTACATGGGTGAGGGCATGGATGAGATGGAGTTGACTGAGGCTGTGACCAACATGAAGGACCTGATGTCTGAGTCCCAACAATATCAGGATGCTGTGGGCAAGGAGGAGGGAGATTTTGAGGAGTGGGTCGAGGACGAGGTGGCCTGGAGCCTTCTGATACTGAGTGAAGAGTGGAAGAGGTGTGAATTTTTTATTCACTCACAACGTGTTCTATGATAGCCATGTCTCACTCCGTGTGCACTTGCTGTGTGTTCACCTCTATTCAATCATTTTCATTTTCATAGAAAAAAAAAAAAGCCCTAGTCCCAAAATTAAGACATGGATGTGCAGGGGGCATTATTCTTACTGTCACCCCTCCTTTTGATCCTCCTTATGTAAACCTATTGCTCTAAACTACTTACTAGCTTTGCTTAATCAATTTTATGACAAGACCAGTGTCTAATCCATTCCAGACAAATGGTGAATATTCAATAAATATTTTTGAAAAAGTTAGTAAATATTGAAAATACCAGAATTTGGAGGTGTTGTTTTACTACCACACAAATGGACTAATTATGATTGATTCAAGAGGTAATTGTTTGTAACATAATTCTAGACTTTTAAATTGGGAGATAAAGGTTAATCAGTTTTCTCAGAGGAGCAGAGTTGCTTATTCTGTGTGCAGTTGAAGCAACAACATGTGCTCTTGCTGTACAGCCCTGGCTAATTAGTTGACAGCATTACTAATACATGTACTTTCAGGAGTATTATGGATGCAACTGATCTCTGCTTTAAGGGTGATCCCTTTGGTCTGCAATCCTTCTGGGAAAAGCACATTCAGAAGCTCAAGTATGCTAAAAAACGCAAAGAGAAAACATTGATGAGGTTTTCTTTACGATACTTTAATTTTTTTGGCCTAGTTCAAGTAGGAACTGGGTATAAGCAATTAGTTAGGATGCCAAAAGTAAGATTCTTATGCATGTGAATTAATTGGAGTCGGTGGGAATGCTACAGGGATATTCTCTGAGTTCAACTATTAGTATTAGCTAGGAAAGGGGGAAAAATGAAAGCCTGAACACTTGGTAGAAAAAAAAAAAATGTTTCTTGGATTAGGCCTACCTGAGTTGAAGGTGGTAAAGAAACCTGGAGGAGGT
The DNA here is from genome assembly GCF_000951045.1 of Mandrillus leucophaeus. Lineage (NCBI taxonomy): Eukaryota > Metazoa > Chordata > Mammalia > Primates > Cercopithecidae > Mandrillus > Mandrillus leucophaeus. Next base: position 973,051 of record NW_012104976.1, on the reverse strand, counting down.
GACTAGACAAAAAGGAGTTGCATGACAGATAGCTAAAACCAGCCTGAATGCTGAGAGTTGACGATGGGGTTGGAGTCAGTAGGTACTGCTGCAAGCAAGTACAATCAGTACTAAACCAATTTTTAGACAAAGAGTTAAATTAGATCAAGGATCATTGAGGGTACATAAAAAAATAATACCTTGACTAGGATTTGGCATCTTTATGTGATTAAGAGATTGCATTTGAACGGGGAGTGAAAGACGGTGCAGTGCTTTTGGCCGGATTTCAAAATGCCCAGTGTTTCTCTTTGGCTTTCCCTAAGTCTTCCCAGTGACAGGTACCTGTGAGCATTACACAAACCAAAAGAGGCAGCTAAGAAACGCAGACAAACTACAAAAGGGAGATGTGTGCCTTTAACGAAAAACTGAAGGTGTAAATTTGGGCTTCCCAAAACAGAGATAAATATATGCATTTCTCAGCGGTACTGAGAAATAACTGTGAACATAACAGCAATGTCACTTCAAATTACTTACTGCTTGCATTAGGGGAGGCAAATGTTTTATTAATAAACAGGCGGTTAACACACTATTTGTTCTCCACTACCAGTGTCTGGAAGGGCAGGGGAGGCCAGGCTGAAACATCTGACAAGAGAAATGATTTACCAATTTAATGTGACTGACAGACCCGGTGATGAAAACGGACTTTACTGTGTAGCATCACGGAGCGGCTGAAGAGATGTGATTCTGCTGGATGGAGGTGGTCAGAGGTTCTGGGAGGCCCAACTTTGCCAAGATAAAGAGCTTCCTCACAGGACTGACAGCCTGACTGGATTGATGGGGTTGACTGGAAAGGAGAGAGTAAGGGGAAGAGAGGGAGAAAGGGGAAGAGAGGAGGAGAGGGGCAGAGGGAGAGAGGGGCAGAGGGAGAGAGGGACAGAGGGAGAGAAAAGGAAGGAGAGATGCCGAGTGAAAGAGGTAGAGAGGGAAAGAGAGAGTTACTGCTTTATTTGGTGCAGAGTATAATTTAGGAACTGCACACTCATCCATCGCAAGCTGGCTAATAACTGTTCAATGACGGCAAAGCACTTGGAAGAAAGGAAGTTTTACACAAATGTTAAGTAACAAAAATGTTGGAATTTGGTTGATGATTGCAGCCAAATCTAGCCTGCCAGCGGAAATCTGGGGAGGTTATTTGTTTGAAGAAGGGTCTGGGTGACTCTTAGACTCTCACTGCAAACCACCACTGGATTTCCCACGTGTATAGCAGGGTGGGAACAGGATGGGGTGGGGTGGAGTGGTGAGGTTTTCAGATGCAATTTAACTGTGCTGTAATTAGGGGTATTATGCTCTGGGGGCGGCCCCTCCTGACTCTTCTGGATCCTTTGCCATTACATTAAAACTGTCCTGCTACAGGCACAAGCTCATGTGACCCATTGGCATGAATGAAACTTCCCGATTAGGGGTTGCACTGGTTGTAATTTATCAGTGTAAAGCTGTCATAACAAAGTCATTGTAAAGACATTCAGCACTTACCACCAACACAAACACTGCCTTCTGCAAAAGGCTTTGACTTTTCATAGCTACCTGCACCACCTGCCTCTCCTGCCCCTAGAAACGAGACCTCAGTCTGCTGAAGCTTCAACCTATTACAGGTCTTTGAAGATGAAAATCTCACGCATCTTTCTGACCCCCAAAACTCCTTTTTTTTTTTTAAAAAAAAGGATCTATAATGGTTCTCTACCCCTAGTTCTTACTACACTTGTTTTGTTGGTTTTTTAGGAGGAGAGAAATAGTTCTTCTCATTTAGGAAATTTAATTACCAGGGTATTAATCTGTCAATTTTAGGCTGCTCAATGAATTCTTATTGCAAAAACAGCTGCAGCCAACAATATTGCAATAGTGTATTCTTAAGCAAACAGCAATGTCTCTGGAATGTGTGCACATAAATATTAATTAGGAAGAGAAACAAGACAGCAATGAAACAGTTTCTATTAATTATTTTGGCTCCTTTTCAAATTTGTTACAGTTTATCTGACTTTCTTTTTCAGAAGCTCTGGGAACAATCTGTCTTAGCCTATTTATGCAGTGAAGGTGTCTGAAAGTCAGTGACTAAATTTAATGGTAAGTCTTCCTGAGAAGGAAATTTTTTCTTCTTTGCTAATCTGGGCTCATGATGAAGGCAGAGAGGACTTATTTTGATTTTCCCTGTTGGGCCAGATGGTTTTTGTGGACAAGCTGTCAGGGGGATTCCCAGGACTTCTTGGCTCTAACTGAGTCCTGTTACCCAACAATTCGCTTAAGAGATCAGATATTTCCCATGATAAGGAAAAGATAAAGAATAAACGCAGTTGCTTCTTAGTTATTCAGATAAACTTACATGGGGGTATCTATACGTGTAGCATAGTCAAGACCCAGAAGCAGTCACAGCATTCTCTTAGCAACCCGAAGATTGCCCAGAGTTAATTTTAGAGTTAATGTTACATTTTGTTTGGCAAGTTTTATTATCTTTCAGTTTTGTCTAGTTTTTAATTTGTGTTTTTAGCTCATGGAACATAAGAAGGTAAATACAATGCAAGCACTAACTATTTGTAAGATTGGTAAGAAGAAGTGATAGCTGATGTGAAGTTTAGAAAGGTACTAAAATGAGCAGACATAGCAAGTGTGAAAGCCAGGGCTAAACCACTGAGAATATCAGGAGAGAAACCTTTACATCCCCTTCACTTTCAAAGACCTTCCATAAAATATTCTGCATTTTAAAATACAACCTTGTATCATTAAGAAGAGAATCAATTTCACTCACAAAAGAAAAATTGCAAATGGCTTATAAACATATGAGAAAATGTTTAGCCACAGGTTAGCAAAAAATGAAAATTAAACATGAAGGTAATACTTACTTATCTGTCAAATTGGCAAAGATTTAAAACACAAATGATAACTACTATTGCCAAAGGGGCAAGAAAGCAGGCATTCACACCTATCTCAGCAGAGACATAAATTGGTACAACCTTTCTGAAGGGCAGTTTGGCAGCGCATGCCAAATGCTTTAATTTTTTTTTTTTTTTTTTTTTTTTTTTTTTTTTGGTGACAGTCTCGCTCTGTCACCCAGACTGGAGTGCAGTGGCACAATCTCAGCTCACTGCAACCTCCACCTCTGGGTTCAAGCAATTCTCCTGCCTCAGCCTCCTAGGTAGCTGGGACTACAGGCATGTACCACGACGCCTGGCTAATTTTTACTTTAAAATTTTGTACAAGCTTTGACCCAGCATTTCCAAATATAACAATTTATTCCAAAAAATCATTAAGTATGTTCATAAAGATATTTCTTCAAAGATTGTCAGCAGAAATTTTTGTAATTGCCAGGGAGAAAAAACATTCCAATATTCTAGAAACAAATTATGATATATCCAAGTAAAACAACACAAGGTAGTCACTAAATGATGTGACTGTGTTGTAGAAACTATTTATTAAGGTGGAAAGAATAGATGTTCCTTAAATAGGAAAAACAAGCAGATTACAAAAAACTGAACAGTATATCTCCACTTTTTGCTTAAAAACACACAGACAAAAAGAAAAATACATATCAAAATGCCACTAATAATCTGAGTACTGTATTTGGGTGGTCTTTTACATTTCTTATATTCACCTTTATTCCTTTACTTTGAAATAAAACAGACAGTACTTACGCATTAACATGGGATAAAAGTTACAAACACAGATTAAGAAATGCTGTAGATTTTCTAAGGAAAACATTGAAGAGAAACAGAAACTCCCATTATATGAGCACATTTAGTTTAACAAATAACAGAAAAGGACACAGTATATTTAAGAATTATCTCATTTTTGTGATTTCCTCATTCACTTATTCATTTGTTTCTCTAGCAGCATTTTCTGAGCACCTACTATGGGCTAGGCACTGGGTGTACAACAAGGAATGAAAAGCGAATGGTCCCTACTATAACGAAACTTACTTAGTGATATGGTTTGGATCTATGTCCCCACCCAAATCTCCCATTCAATTGTAATCCTCAGTGTTTAAGGTGGGGCCTAGTGGGAGGTGATTGGATCATGGGGTGATTTCTCATGAATGGTTTGGCACCATCTCCTTGGTGCTAAGTTCTCCTGAGATCTGATTGTTCAGAAGTGTGTATTTCCTCCCCAACTTCTCTCTTCCTCCTATTCCAGCCATGTAAGACATGCCTGCTTCCCCTTCCTTTTCCACCGTGATTGAGAGTTTCCTGAGGCCTCCCCAGAAGCTGAGCAGTTGGCTCCATGCTTCCTGTACAGCCTGCAGAACCATCAACCAATTAAACCTCTTTTCTTGATAAATTACCCAATCTCAGGTATTTCTTTATAGAAGTGCGAGAATGAACTAATGCACTTAGGGAGATGGAAAATCTTATAGTCCAACATACAAATTAAAAAGCACAAGAGTGACAAGTATAAATAGAGAGCTATAGAGCCCATCAGAGGGAGGTAGGATGAGGGAGGGAGGTGACAACACTGTAGAGGGCCCTTGCAGAGAGAGGATGTCGGGAACGTGATGGATTTAAAGAAGACCTCTTTGGACAGTACCCCAAGTAAAGGACTCTTATAAAGAATGTGGGCCCAAGGCTAAGTGTGTAAGATGAACCATGCTGTCTAGAAGTCCGCTTTTAGTTTTCTCTTTATCCCAAGAGCAGTGGGTAGCTTTAGACATTTTTATGCATAGATAGGAATGATTTGCCTTTTGAAAAGGTAATTCTGACTTTCTTATGGAAGGCAGATCAGAGAGACACCTGAATTGGGGCAGACATACAAACTAGAATGCTATAAAAATAAGAGAAGCTAAGGGATAAGAGAGGAGGTTGAAACACAGGGTAATGGTGGCAAAGATGGAGAGAGGGATGTCTATTTGAATGTGATTCAAAGGGTGAATTTGATGGTGGAGTGGATATGGGGCCGAGGGAGAGGAAAATCAAAGCTGACAACCGCTGCTTTGTTTGTGCTGCTGACTGAATGGTGGCAAGATCCCTTGAGGTACAAGGCAGTGACTGCCAGTCAAACTGGAGGCAGGGTGGGACCTGGTAAAGATTTGAGTTTGGACGCAATAGTCTGAGATGTTGAGACACTGTCTCAGTCTCTTTTATACTGCTATGACAGAATACTACAGATTGAGTAATTTATAGTGTAGAAATGTATTTCTTATGGTTCTAGAAGTGGAAAGTCTAACATCAAGCCACTGCCATCTGGTGAGGGCCTCCTTGCTGTGTGATGACTGAAAGTGGAAAGGCAAAAGGAATGAACACGGAGTTCTTACATGACAGCAGAGTGGAAGAGTAACCTAGCCAAATGCTGCACAAAGTCTCTTTTTAAAGGGCTTTACTCTCACTAATAAAGGAGGAGCCCTCATATCTAAGAGTTCAGACAGGTACAAGGGCTAAGATCCAGAGTGGACCATCATGGAGGGTAATAGTGAGACTAAGTCAGAAGCAAACAAGAAGTGAATGTATTCTGGTCATTTCATTTTGTGTTGTTATAATCTCCTTTGAGAACAGGCAGTGTATTTACACACTTGCTTCATTTCCTGAGCAATGTCAAACACTGTGCTGTTATTTCAGTATATAGCTAGCAAAATCAATCAATGGATGACTGGATGAATAATTGTGCAAATTTAATTTATTTCATCACTATGCATTGCTCAGGCACATACAGAACATGTTGTTACACACAACTGATATTACAGAAGAAGAGATGATGGTAAAGACCTGGAATTCCTGGCTGGTTCAGCTACTGCCTTGCTTTGTTCTTGAGACATAAGTATGGAAAACAGATCTGGAAAATGCACACTGTATTGCTACTGAGAGTTTAGCATCTAGACCTTAGGTCACCGGGACCAGTAGACTTCTCTTGTTCCATCAGCATGAAAACAGTTGGAAGCCATGCTCTGAATGTCCTTTCACCATTTTTCTCAACCTGCAGTAATGGAAAAGTACAAAAGAAGAGGGAGATATTGAATCCACTTCCATATAGTGGAAACAAGAACATAACCAACAGTAAGAACTTTGGTAGATAAAAAACTAAGTAACTTGAGCCATCAATTCACATATACACCCAATACAACTATACAAACATGTCCTAATTTAAGTGTGTAATTAAACAGAAAGTTATTTTTTTTCTTATCAGGTTTACCACAATTGAAAGAGTTGGTTATCATTACAGATTGCCAATGGTGTGGGGAATACATTTGTCAACTGTTGATATAAATTGGTACAATTATTTGGAGGAGGAATGGTGACAAATTTAGCAGCATACATTAAAATGTTAAGTGGACATGCCCTTGGATCCAGCAAAATCCCTTCTAGACATTGATCAAACTCTCAGTAACAACTAACAGCTGTGAGTTCTGATCGTGTGACTCTTACCTTTACGATCTTTAGTGATACAAAGCTGTTTATTTTTTACAAAACTCTGTGAAATAGTTTCTATTATTGCTGATCTTGTACAGATGAGGAAATTGAGTCACAGTGAGGTTAAATTATATTCCAGAGCCACACAAATGATGAGCCACAGAAATCAGACTCAAAACCAGGTAGTTTGGCTCTGGAGCTTGTTATATGTGTAGGGCCTGCCTTAATTAAATTCTTGTTCAGATGGGCAGGATGTCATGGCTTTGGAGAGTTCAGGCTCTCTGAAGGCTGCCCCACCTTCTCTTCTGATCCACTTATAGACCCATCCCAAGAATAGCAATGGCACTTTGGCACCATCAGACTGACAAGTGGGAATCAGAAATAGGTAGATGTTCTTTGCCTGAGCACAGACACATTGACATTTCTGCACCCTCCTTTCTGGTTTATCTGACACCTGGCACTGTTCTTCATGAATTAATAGGGTACCTGGAACTTCTCTATACATCTTTATTAAGTGCTGGTTCCAGGGGTGGGTATGCAAACAGAAAACTTCTGTTTTCCAGTTGAGAAGATAGGGTGGGACTAACTTTTACAGGTCATTAAATAACAGGCTAAGTTATTTTAATATTTGTTTCGTAATAATGATGATGATATAAATAATTACAATGATGACAGCTATGAGTGAATTAATCCTTCAGGTAATTTTATATATAATATCTGAATTAGTACTCACCAAAAGAACAAAAAACAGACACACACAAAATAAAGACAAAATCTCATGAGATAGGCGCTATATTATTTTCATTTTGCAGAGAAGACTGCACAGCAGTGTGACGTTATTTAACCTATGCTCTCAAAAGGTTTATTTGGGAGCACAAGTCTCACAGTCAAGACAAGATATAATGAAGGCCTGACCTTGTTTGTGAATGAAGGGGAGGGGAGCAGATTCAGGCAACATAGTAGGAGTGGTATCAGTAGGGCTTAGTACCTAAACAAACGTCAGAGACAAGTGACGAGAGTGCTGTCAATCTTCTTGGGCCTTTGAACCTAGGGTACTAGAAAGATAACAGCGATATATATTCATTAATGGATCTCTATCAGATAATCATTTTGGTAGCAAATAGTCAAGTTTGTGGGGTTGGGGATACACCATGTTACTCACCCCAGGAAGGGCATGATGTACCAATTGTTTGATTGCAGAAAGGTTCAGAATGAACTTGTTCTTAGGCTAGGAGAAAATGAGTTCAAAATTAGAGCAATTTTCAGAAGGGACATACCACAGTAACTGTTTTCATATTGGGATCAGAAGGAAGGAATCTGATGTTTATTAAGACTCTTTAGAGTTAGATAAGTTTATCTACTTTGTAGTATTTATTTGTGTAGGGATTATTTTCCTGTTGTCATTTATAGATGAGAGAAGTAATTTGCCCGTGGTCACATGAATGGTAAATAACAGAATCATTTTTTTCCTCTAATTTCAGCACACTTCAGATCACCAAAGAGCCCATCATTGCTCCTTTCTTAATTTTTCTTTTCTATGTTTTAAAATACAAGATTTTATATCTGACACTCTCCTCAGTTTCTTTAGCAGTCTTGTTCTTGTCCAGTGGTCCTATTTTAACTTAGACCAAATATCTGTGACTTTTCTGGTCTGTGACTCACATCACTCTTACTGATGGGCACTGAAACCATGCAGTAGTAAGTGATTTCTGAGGCATTTCAGCTTCTTATTTCCCACCATGAGGCCTTGCTCTGGGAAAAATGATACAAAACAGTTTGCCTTTGGTGTCTTTGTTTTCTTCCATGTTCTCCCTTTCAATGACCACGCCCATCGTTTATCAATGCCCTTCACATGCTCAGATGTCTGCACTGGGTGGGAACTGATTTTATTGTGTTTTATTTTATTTATTTTTGCCTTCTCCATAAACTCATTTATCTTGTATATCATTCCTTCAGAGTCTATGGAGCTGAATAACTAATTTGGCAATGAGTGATGCTGACTTCTTTTTCCTTTCCTAACAAAATTTGCCTTTTGTATCAATCAGGGATCTCTAGAGAAATGGGAACAATAGGATGTGTGTGTGTGTGTGTGTGTGTGTGTGTGTATATAGATGTATAATCACACATATATATGTATGAATCATGGTAAGGAATTGGATCATACAGCTATAGAAACTGGAAAATCCAACTCTGCAGTGTGGGTTGTCAGATTTGAGACCCAGGAGAGCTGATGGTGCAGTTTCAGTCCAAAGGCTGGCAGCCTGGAGACCCAGGGGATCCCATGGTGCAGTTCCAATCTGAAGACCGGCAGTTGAAGACCCAGGAGAGCCAATGGTACAGATGAAGTCCAAAGGCAATTTGCTTCAGAATTCTTTCTGGTTCTGGAAGCTAGTCTTTTTGTTCTATTCAGGCCTTCAATTGATTTGATGGGGCCCACTGTGTTAGTTTGTTTTCACACTGCTATAAAGAACTACCTGAGACTGGGTAATTTATAAAGGAAGGTATAACTGACTCACAGTTCTGCATAGCTGAGGAGGCCTCAGAAAACGTACAATCATGGCAGAAAGTGAAGAGAAAGCAAGAAATGTCTTACCTGGTGGCAAGAGAGAGAGAGAGAGAATGAGGGAGGAAGTGCCAAACACTTACAAACCATTAGATCTTGTGAGAACTCACTATCACACACTCACGATCACAAGAACAGCATTGAGGAAACCATCCCCATGATCCAGTCACCTCCCATCAGGTTCCTCCCTTGACATGTGGGGATTACAATTCGAGATGAGATTTGGGTGGGGACATAGAGTCTACCATATTACCCACTCACAACATGGAGAGCAATAAGTTTATTAAAAGTTCATAAATTTAAATGTTAATTTAATCTAAAAGCACCTTCTATTGTGACCCAGAAAATTAACCATCACACCCCTTTAACAGGATTCCTGGATAATGCATTTTATATGGTGCAATAGCTGATGTGTTTGGCAGGTTGAAGAGAGGGATTTTGAGTAAAGGTTGTTTCCACAACCTCCTCTCCACCATCAACTGTATAATTAACTGCTTTCGATTGTAATTCATGAGAATGGGCTCTTTGGAGGCATCCAGCTAAAACATCTGTCACCTACGATGCCATTTATTTTATTCTTAAAGAGAGTATGCATGGGCTCATGCCAGGTTCAGATGACACTTATTAGCTCAGCAAACACATGAGGTGCCTAGTTTGCCAATCCTAAAGATAGAGCCTGGTTCTCCATTTGCTTTTTCATTAATTTCCTTAATCCTCATAGCTGATTACCATTATGAAGACCAAAATTTAACTTTCTTCTGTGTCTCTCTTAGTTGCCCCATAACTTGGAAATGATTGCCTGCATCAAGTGTGCTGCTTATGTATCTGGGGTAATAAACAATACTTCACAGCAGCCCCTGGTGCATCCACAGGGAAAACGCATGAACAAATAAGGGGAAAACTCTCCAACTTGGAATTCTTATCTAGTTACATTCCCCACTTTATTCTGTAGAATCAAATTAGACACCTGCATTTTTCAGCAGCTTGACATTTCGGCAGCTGTGGATTCCTTCCTTTCTCTTCAGAAGCTACTTGCATTTGGGCATCCACTTCTATATGGGAGGAAGCAGTTCTACCTGAGACCTAAAATGCTTTTCTCTAGCTTTATAGATGTTGCTGCTGTTGCCAGAAGTTTTGGCATTTTTACTAATTAAATAGAGCTATGAAGAAATAAGTGCCCAGTGTCACCATTTTTTTCTCATATATGATATATATATAAAATATATATATAAAATCCAATCATCTCAAAATTATGTACCCATTTATTTTAAAATTCTATTGATTATTTCTTCTGAATGGGTCATATATAAATGAGATTTAAAATATATATATATACTAAAAAATGACCACGCTGGGCACTCTTTACTCCATATGTCTTTGGGGCTGCCTCTGTTAGATGAAACATAAGCCCTCCAATTTGCCAAGTCCTCCCTTCACTGTACAAACTGACTTACCATTCTGGGCTCTGGTAGATGAGTTTGAAATTCTGCCACATAACATTGTCCTAATCATCAAGGTTTGTAGCCTATTAAAAATCAATTCAGGACCTCAAAACGCCTGGACTTTCTAATCATTTTTTAAAATCTGGGTTTACGTGTTGTCTGTTCAGATGAAATGATAGACAGATTAATAGAATTTTAAAATAAATGGAAACATAAAGTTATTGAGATTATTAAATTTTTTTCCTAAGAGAAAGCTGTAATTACCCCTAGTTTACTCCATGGACCAAAATAAATTGTAGAATGCTAAATATTGTTAGGTTTTAAAATTCATAGAAGAACCAGAAATCATTATAGATGGAGATTTATATGACACAATAGGGAAGAATTTTCCAAGACTTATAATCAAAGCCAGATCCAGAAAGTGTGAAGAAAATGATGAGTAGATTTTACTACTAAGAAACTAAAGCCTAAAAACACTTCCCTGACAAAAAGACACCATTCAGAAAGTTGTGAAATGATGGCAAACTGTTTTTAACATATAGGAGAGGCAAAAGATTAATGTCCTTATTACATGGCAAAGTATTTACAAATATTTGACATGAAGAAAAATACTTTTAGAATAATGAGCAAAAAACATAAGTCAAGTCACAGAATGCAAAATAAGTCAAGTCACAGAATGCAAGAATGTTTAGGCTCACAAATAATAAAAGCTGCAAATCAAGATATAGATGTTTACCTCCAAATTTGGAAATACTTTGAAGTGATTTTTGGGAGGCTGTGTTAGGGGGAAATTAGAAATTCTAGAAGATAATTTGGTAAGATGTATCAAAAGCCCTAAAAAGCTGCTTACCTTTTGGCCCAAGAATTTTGCTTTTAGGAATCTATCCTGAGGGGTAGGGGGGGGTGTGTGTGTGTGTGTGTGTGTGTGTGTGTGTGTGTGTGTGTGTGGTGTCTGCATCTGTGTTTATTTACTATGTATCTTTGCATCTATCTAACTATCTACTTATCTATCTAATCTCCCTTTTCCCACTAGAGTATAAGCTCCACAAGTTCAGGGACTCTATCCATTTGATTTACTATGTATTTACCTGAGCATAGAAAATTGCCTGTCCGGAAGAAGATCAATAAATGTTTACTGAATTATTATGGTTGTTATTTTTTAATATTTACAAAAGATCTTGGCATCTTATAGCATATCTGGCAAAGAATGACTAGGATATTGAAGGAATTTGAAATTATATCATGAAGAAGCAAGAGAAAAGAAGAACTGCTGGAGGAGGAGCAAGCAGAGGATCAGATAGTGGGCTTCAAACGTTGGAAGGGTTGTTAGGTGGAAGAGAGGTTTGCTCATTCTGTATCACATTTAAGTGAAGAAGTAGATCAATGAATAGAATTTATAGAGGCAATGTGGGCCTCCACTTAAAAAGGTACTTTCAAACAATTAGAGATGCGCAATCTTGAGAGGAGGTAATTTACTATCCCTAAAAATATTCAAGCATAAGTACTTACACAGAAAACTAATATACCAGAAAAAGATTTTATTAGATAACTACAAATTTCTTCTACTTAAAAGACTCACCTCCTTTTCCATTATAACATCATCTTCTATTCCCTCTCTCTCTTTTTTTTTTTTTTTTTGAAACGGAGTCTCACTCTGTCACCCAAGCTAGAGTGCAGTGGTGCGATCTCCGCTCACCACAAGCTCCACTTCCCAGGTTCACGCCATTCTCCTGCCTCAACCTCCCTACTAGCTGGGACTACAGGCGCCTGCCACCACACCTGGCTAATTTTTTTGTGTGTTTTTTTTAGTAGAGACGAGGTTTCACTGTGTTAGCCAGGATGGTCTGGATCTCCTGACCTTGTGATCCGCTTGCCTCAGCCTCCCAAAGTGCTGGGATTGCAGGCGTGAGCCACCGCGCCTGGACTATTCCCTCTCTTTTTAATTCTTCCTATTCACTCTTCACATCTCAGACTGAATGTTACCTCTCTCTGAAACATCGGCCCGAATACCCCAATAAATCTTCTTTGTTTAGGTCTTTTACAGCTACCTCACTTTTGGCCCGACTGTTCTACACTAGATTACGAACTCCATGGAGGCAGGAACTTGTCCCTTTTTTCTATCTTACTCACCTTTTTGTATCTGGTGTATAGTATCGTGCCTGGAACATAATAAAATGAAATTAATCTTAATGAGGTATGTATACAGGTTGAAATAATTTTGTATTTCATTTGTTTGACAGCCAAGAGTCTTCAAATTAGGGAGGCTTATCTACCTTTTTTCTTTTTTTCATTCAGTTTTCAACTCCTCATGATTCTGTTCACCCTGCTGGTATACTGTCCTATTTACACACCTGAGGAGATCTGAAGGAAGGATTTATCATGCCTCCCTCCCTCCCTGTTCCTGCGTACCTCCAACTGGCTGAGATGGATCTTCTTAGTCATCACATGCAGCTTTAGCTCTAGCTATAGGTCTAGATATTCTATTAGGGAAATTATATAAAGCTTGGTAGATTTTTCCAGAGGTTCAGCATGCTCAGCTTTGATGCAAGTCTTTCTCAGATGTTAAACTCAGGTTCTGGAAGGTAAATCTTTTATTTTTACCAAATTGGAATTTATTTATTGTTGTTATTATAAATGTCGAATACAGTCATAAAAATTTTGGTAAAATAGAAAAATATAAAGGATAAAGGAAAATAGAAAAATCACTTATAATATACCTGAATAAATTTTATTAACATTTTAGTATATATCTTTCTAGACTTTAAAAAAAGCATTTTATGACAAAATGCTATCATAATAAACTGTTTTATAACACACTTTTCCACTTGATATATTGATAAGTCCCTTCCAAGTCAATAAATATATATTTATGGTATCACTTTATCATGACTGTATGCAACCGATGTATTTGACCAGTTTGATGTTCTGTGAGTTATTAAGGTTATAAAGTTCCCTTAAACCTACGTGATAAGAAACAAAAAAACTGATACAGCCCTGAGACAAGATAGCAAATATGTACTGCTGTCCCTGCTAAGTAAAGGCCAATTTTTTTTTCTAGTTTAAAAAAATACTGATAGGAATGGGGGAAAAGCATTTGTTAGGTTAAAAGATGCATATCAAAATCCAAGGACTGTGTGGATTTATTCACTAAAAATTCCACTTTCCAAAGCACACCTGTAATTGGCATCGCCTCGTGATTAAAGTATCCAGCGTTTCCTTAGTTGAATAGAGCCAGGTACGTGAACTGACTTACTTAGTTCTGGAAGTTGTGTTAAAAGCTGTAAATTCTCACTACTGATATTTGAATTAGATTTTTGTCCACTAGACCTTTAAGTTGCATCATAACGGGCTGCATATCTATTTTCCTATTTTCTAGGAAACCTGTGATCAACCATTGCCATAGATCCCTATGGGTTAAAACACTCTGATTTCCACTCTTTCATGTCTTATTGTAGTAATTGCACCTACCTTTACTCTGAGAGTTAAGTGCCACAAACTAGCCCAATAGTCCAGCATCCCATTATTCCCCTTGAAGTCAAGGACTAGCTAATATAGCGATCTCAACCAAACTATAGAGGACAGCTACATAAAGCTCTTCAAGAAAACTGCCATTCTCCCTCAGCTACCACTCCAGTATTTTTTGTAATAGGAAACAATTATTTTCTAGTTTCTCCAGTGAAACACAGATTGTGGATGAATTGACACACAATTCATTCATTTTATTGCTCCTCTTTCTTCAAGACTTGGGTCTTTGTTCTAAAATGTACCCAGGATTTTGTTTTAATTTGGTATGGAAAAATGACAGATATGGAAACAACTGCTTTGAAAAAAGAATTTATTATCCACAATTCCCAAAAGAAGGGGAACGCCATTCTATGCAAAACTATATGGGGAAAGTACTCAGGTCATCCAGGAGGCAGAAGGAGAGAAGGGACAGAAGCAGGGGCCCAAGTCTTTATTGTGGATTTCATCAGGGGAAATGAGCAAGGTAGAGAATGTACATTGAGTAAGTTTAGGATTAAGTGATCTGAATAATTCAAGGGGCACTGATCAATAGGGGTGGTCCCAGGTTGTCAGATACCTAGCCCTGGGGTGATTTACAGCAGGGGGAATATTGGCTGGATGTGTGAGTTTGATAAATAAAGTGATAGGGAGTATGGGCTCTAAATTGGGTGGTTTGCATATCAACGGTGGGTTCATAGACTAGTTATTTGCTATCTCTAGAAATTAACTAACCTGGGAGGTGCAATTCCTCCTTGGGTCTGCAAGGCATTAAGATGTCAAAGCATCATAAAATATAGAAAATTTAAAAAAACATGATTAATATCATTTTTCTCTATGGCATACTAGAAAAGTTCTGGAATTTTGATCTTATTAATTGTAAGACCACTTAGCAGTGAATTAATGTCAATCTCATGCATTTGAGCCAAATTAGGGGAATAAACTCATCTCAATGAATTTGGGCTAATCATGACCTTAATCTGTCTTCCACTTTTTGAACTTAGAACTCACTCTCACAACATAAATTCCAGGTTTATGGTGACACAGAATGGAATGGTTCTATAAATCTTTCTGTGTATAGATTATCTTGTCTCAAATAAGGCTGTGCATTCTTCAGTTTGAACTCTATTAAATTTAACTCTAAGGTATGGACCTAGAGGTATTAACAGATGTTGTGTTGGGACTTTTAGAAAAATTGGGGTCAGTGGTGAAGCACGGTGCTAGCTTTAAGTCATTGAACTACTTTCAAGCAGGCGAAGTCTGGTTCCTGCATGGTGGGATGGGACTCTTTTGCCAATAAAATTGTTCAAGCAGATTTAGGATCTGCTCAGGGTCTTATTTTTTCCCTAGAAGTGCATAAGAGATATGGTAGAGTTCAGCTCTAAATTGAAATGCTATCCTGCTCGCCTTATGATCAAGCCCTGAGATAGCAGAATAGCTATTTTGTGACTACCTACAGGAGATGAAGGAATCCTGCTATGGTGCTATAAGGCTTTATGATTTTTCTCACTGTATTCTAGATTGCATAGCTTTCAATTTCTTGTTTTCTATGTTTATTCTTTCGGTTCTCTATGGACATAAAAGGAAGTTATGTACTGCATAATCTCTACGATCACTATAGCAGCTAAGGGCCATAACCCATTTGATGTCTCAAAGGTACTTTCATCTCATAGCACCATTGGCGATAATTTGAGTCCTATTGTTGTCGCAAATTTTGTGGATTGCTCAAGTTCAAGTTGCCCCCAACTGGAGATTATCTATGTGCTCCTCAATGATGTAAGCAATCCAATCTCCAAATATCATACTTTGCATCTGTTTCCTAAAATCCTGATGCCAATAACCATACCAGTTAGGACTCTAACAGGAAATAAGTGGCAGCCTAAAATTAAATAGTTTGAGGAGATTTTGATAAAGAAACTATTAACAAAGATGGGGCAGAGTGTGGGGAAAGGCACTCACCTTGTCTGATGGAGCCACCCTCCAGATTCCACCTTTTCCTTATCTGGCTGATTCTGGTTACCAGGACATAAATTAAGATTGCATTTCCAGCTGATGTTTTTGTATATTTTTCATTTACTTTGTAACTAAAGTTTGGTTGTATTTTATTGGTTATTTGAAATTGACTTGGACTTGTTTGTAGTTTTGAGCCATTAAAAAGTTTAATTGGAGATTCAGGAATGGAATCCATTCAGTTCTCCAGATTTATCAGCCCCTGAGTCACACAGAGTAGAAACCAGAATGTTTGAGCACTCTTTTCCAGAATCTGAGTTACTTCATTGTGGTTTGAGAATAGAGAAGGCAAAGTTTAGGGCTTTTTGCTCCAGGTTTAAACTCTTGGCATACAGAGCTCTGGATTCCTTCCAAAAGTTCCAACACTTTAAACAAGTTATATACTTTTGTTTTATAGTGGTGAAAAAGGATTTTCATGCATGTAACAACCTTCCCTTAGCTCTTCACTTATCAGTCTTTCTGACCAAGCGAGCATTTGAGAGCATAGAGGTTAACTTGAGAGTGGCCACAGGGCAAAGCTTGAGTAACTGGACCATGCAGAATTGTGCTGAAGAGCTGAGCTTTGTTTTTACCTTGTTAATTGCACTGGGCAGAATCGTGAGTCTGCCTGAAGCGAGCTCTAAAACAGACCTGCTCACCACACGTCTGGTCTAGTAGCTGTCTGCCACTCATTAGGCAGGATGTGAAAACCGGCAGCAGTGGCTGCAAACTCAAGCCTCCTGGAGGGCATCCAGTGCAGCTGGAGGAGGGCACAGCATTGCGGGGAGGTTCTGCTGGGTTTATCTCAAGATTCTAAGTGAGGACTATGGCTTCACAAAACTCTGCCCATGATGGAGAACTCAGGAAGTTAGCAGAGGAAGGTGGCCCTCCTTGGGACCCAGGATAGTCACATGCATTCAGCTGAACTTCCGAGGTCCGAGGTTGGGCAGAATGACAAATTACAGAGTCCCTGATGGAGAAATAGGAAATCAGAATTCCAGTCCTAGCTCTGCCTTTAATTGCTATGTATGTGAGGTCAAATCACTCAGCCTTTTCTGGGAGTTGGTTTCCTTATCTGTAAAGTAAGAATAATTAGTCCTGCCCTATCTCTCTCAAAGAGATGATGAGCACTAAATGAGAACATTAATGAATGTGAAAGCACTTTGAAAATAGTATGAAGAGCAAGACAAAGACATTGTTATCACTGCTGCTAATAAAATCTACTGAATCACTAACACCACAGCGCTTTCTATTTCAAACACCAACTCTTCACCCAGGCTTCAAGTCCTTCTCTCAACTGGACTCTCCCTTTGTAAGAAAGGATTATGTATACCTTACCTGGTCTTTGATTCAATTAAGCTATTCTGATTATTCTTCTTTTCATATCACATTTTCCTGATTCCTACTTTTCTGTACTCTTTGTGTTTTCCATAGTTTATTTCTGGTTTTCTAAACAACTCTACTTCTCAGTTTTCTTCACAGCTCCCTTTATGTCTCTTAAAGCTAGTTCCCTCAAGTCGCTCCATTTAGTCCTCTTCTCACCCAAAATGCTCCTTGGAAGGCTCCTTCCACTGCTGTGGCATCTATATGATGCTGGTAAGTTAAGTTCTTCCCATTTCACAGTTAAATGGCAATGCCATCCTCCCAGTCACTCAAACAAAAAACCTGTTAAGTTAGACAGGACACATTCATTTTCCTCTCTTTCATCCTTTTCTTCCTACTTTGCATTTCCTTAGCCATCAAGTCCTGTGGCGTTTATCTCCCACATCTTTATATCATTGCTATGACTTTACTTTGGGTCTAAATTTCTGATAACTTGGATTACTGTCACAGTTTTCTGATTAGATTCTCTGTTTCCAGTCTGTTTTCCTGCCAATACATCTTCCACCCTTCTGCCAAGCTGATGTTTCTAAAACACAAATCTGATCGTGCCATTTCTCCGCTTCAAATGCTTCAGTGGCTTTCATGCTTTTCAGAATTAAATTCAAAATTGGCACTTTGGCACCCAAGCCTCATCAGGTTCTGCCCTCCATCTTTCCCTCTCCATACTGTACCTTATCCCTTTTTAGGTCTTGAGCTCATTTAAGCATCATAGAAAACAGAAAAATGTGTAAGGAAAGATTTGCAAATAAATTACCATTTGCTCCTGGAGCCCATCTCTGCCACACTTACAGAGCACCACGTTTGTGGTCCCTGTTCCAACCTCACTCCACGTAGACACTTGGCTGCAGACAGGTAGAGGTTTTTGGAGTTCCCCGGTGATAAGTGGATTTTCCTGCTTGTGCCTTCATAGTTTATGTCTGCTGGTAATTCCCTTCTTACCTTCCTTGCCCAGCTAAAGAGCACTTGTCTTTCAGAACCTAGACCAAACTTTATCACCTCTAGGAAGTCTTCTCTGATCCTATGTCTGGTTTACCTATCCCTGCTTTACAGTTCCAGAATACCCTGAAAAGTCTTTCCTCCTACATCCTTCTAATAGAATTTCATCCATAGTGTATTTACTTGCTAGATTATTTAAAGGTTCAGATCTTGTCTTAATTGACTATGTATTTCTAACTCCCAGCATGTTACATGGCATGGAATAAGTGCACAATAAAATGCTTGCTGAATAGAATTGAACTGGTTTCATCTAGAATAATTTTTCTCTCTTTTTCACTAGTATACAGCTTCTAGGTCTCTTAAGGTTGATCACAAACACAATAATTTTCTTTATGTAATCTTGCTTCATTATCTCACATCATTTAACGATCTATTTGAATTTCTCTGTTGCTAGATGTGTGGCTTTCAGCATTGTATGTTTAGAGGTTGCTTTAAAATACATCATCCCTAAATATCACTATTCTTTAAGTATATGATATAATGGAGGGTGAAGTGTCTTAAGCAAGGGATCAGAAGAGCTAGTTCTAGTTTATCTGTGCTGTGAAATATGTGACCTTGGGCAAAGCATTAATTTTTCTCTCTTTGGTTTAAGTTTCCTCATTCTTAAAATGAGCTATCTGGGCAATTTCTAAGCTACCTACCTGATAAAAGACTATACACTGCTAATTAGTCTTGAACTCTTTCATATGTCCTTACAGTCATACTGGCTTTTTCTTTTTTAAACAGCTCTGTGTTTATCCAGCACAGGTGCTCCTCATCTCCGCTTTCATCTTAGCTTTCGAAAATCAGCAGCAGCCTACTTCTGCCATGGCCATGTATATATAAAGGGCTGAACTTGGGGATATAGATATTAAAAGAGTTGTAGCTGAAACAATTATAGCTGAAGCAATTCCACATACCCATGAATATGGGGTCCTATACTCCAGACACTGTCTCCTAAAGAATAAATGCAGTTTTTCCTTGACTAATTCAGATTGGATCTGTGGCTGAATCTGCAAGTCATTAGTTAACCCACCTCCATCAGCTGTTTCTTTCCTGTTGATCAATTTAGGTGGGCAATAGTCTTAATTTTGATAAGACTGGCAGTCAGAATTATTTGATTACTTTTATATCTCTGCCAACAGTGTACCGAGTATATTTGACATCTAGAACAGATCAAATTTTAACTCCCCCCTTCTTTATGCAACAAACTTATTTTGGTAATGATTATTATTTCCTTTAACACTTGGTATAATACATTATGAATTCCCTGAAGTCAGAGACCATGCCTTGATTATGTTTGAAACTTTAGGGGCTGGTATTTCCGTTGATTTTTAGTAGGTATGAAAGAAATGTCCATGAATTGAATAAACAAAGAAATGAATGGATTGTTATCTCTAGCATGGCCAACATTGCTTCCTTAGTGACTCTTAATATGTTACAGATCATACACAATTAATTAAGCCGAGGTTTGCATTTTCCTCGGTATGCTTAGAAAATGCCTACAAAATTCTATAAAGGATTTGTACGGTTCTATCAGTGGAAAACCTATGGACTTGACAATAGATTCATATATTCCAATGTCAAGTCTGATCTCTTCAACTCTTTCAAGACTATAGCTCCTGGCATTTCAAATACTTCAGCCATAGGCCCAAAGTGGGTCAGATGCCTGAACTGTCATAGCTAATTTCCCTTACTATTGAAACTTTGTTCTGAATGTCAGAAATCACACAATTGTGTCTCTTACCCTCTAATTGCTACTTAATTTTTATTTTTCACTCTCATTTTGCAAGCATTGAAGTGCAAATTAAATAGTAATTAGAGGGCAAAAATATACAACTCTGAGATTCTACAGTCTTCTGCACAATACCAGTTGCTATGTAGAAATTCTCAAAAAAAAATATGCGAAATCAAGCACCACCATTTAAAGAACTTGGGTGCTCTGCTACTCTGAGGGTGATCCATTTTCAAATAACCTTTCCGTTAGGACTTCGTTTATTTGTGGCTATAAAGGCAAGCAAGTAAACAAGAATGCAAATTATCTTTTAATATGTTACTCCTTTGCCAGTTTTACAATTTAAGCCTGAAAAATAGATGATTCATATAAATGACTAAGAGCTTAATTTGTGTCCCAAACTGTAGAGACTTATTCATTTGTTTGATTCAGTAATATTTTAAAGAATATCAGGCCTTAGGAGGCAGACAGTGTATTGTCTTACAGCAGTCTAGTAGTCTTTGGACAGTCTTTCAAGTGGTCTAGTCTTCAAGATGGGACCAGGATAGTGCAGGAGAACATGGGATGGGGCTTCGGGAGGGCCATTCTCCCTCTTGATTAGTGTTCTGGCAGTTCAGAAGGTTGCATTTGTGCCAGAAGAAATTCCAGTGGTCTACATTAGTTTCCTTCCTTCCTTCCCTTCCTTACTTTCTTCCTTCCTTCCTTCCTTCCTTCCTTCCTTCCTTCCTTCCTTCCTTCCTTTCTTTCTTTCGCTTTCTTTCTCTCTCTCTCTCCCCCTTCCTTCCTTCCTTCCTTCCTTCCTTTCTTTCTTTCGCTTTCTTTCTCTCTCTCTCTCCCCCTTCTTTCCTTCCTTCCTTCCTTTCTTTCTCTTTCTTTCTTTTCTTTCTTTCTTTCTTTCTTTCTGTCTGTCTGTCTTTCTTTCTTTCTTTTCTTTCTTTCTTTTTCTTTCATTCTCTCTTTCTCTTTCTTTCTTTCTTTCTTTCTTTCTTTTCTTTTCTTTTCTTTTCTTTTCTTTTCCTTTCCTTTTCTTTTCTTTTTTCTTTTAGAAAAGAAAAAAGTGCTGGGTTTCACTATTTGTATTTGCCTGACACTTTTCTAGGCATCCTTGCATAAGTTATAGAATTGACTTTAATTTTTTTCAACAATTCTATGAGATGGCTTTTGGTTTCTCTTCCTTTACACATGAAGCAACTGAAATTTTCAGGTAATTGGCAAGTATTTAAAACTTGGGTTTCTTATTTCAAGTGCAGTATTCTTTTTATGATACAATAGCAAGGATAGTGAGAAGGAGATCACTGAGTTACTTTTTCCTTTCTAGTCTTTCCCCCCGCTACCCACCCCCATCTTCCTTCAAACACAAATTTTAACTAAACTGACCATTTTTCAGTGTGAAACTTGCCAGGCATTCTCTCTCACCTCCTGACTTTGCAGAGCTATTCCTGAGGATCACTATTTCCTTTCTCTCTGCTTGACAAAACTCTGCCTTCTGGAGCCCTCATAAAGGATTTTACCACCTCTGGGTAGTCTGCGATTTCCCTTAGCACCTGGCACTTCTACAATTACAGCACTGTGTTCTAACGCCCTGCTTACTGTTTTCCCCTGAGCTATAAACCTTGTGAAGCAGGAAGGGGCCTAGCAGAAGCACCTATCATAGTACCCAGAGGATAGGAGGTACTCAGTGTGTAACCGTTGGTTGACTGTTGTTGTGTCTCATTATAATTTCTCTGGTTCCTCTTTAAACCCTTAGTCTAGAATATAGAAAGAACACTAACAGTGGTTGCCTCTGGACTGCAGGGCTAGGATGTAAGTGGGAAAGGAGCACACTTTTCTCTATGCAGGCTTTGGTATAGATAATTTATCATACGCATACATTAACATGTAAATAAAATAAAAATGTATTAAAAACACAAAATCTGGCAATATGGTTTTGAAAGACTGTACTTTTCTCCATATAGTCTTTCTCTAAACTCTATGTACTGGTAAACTAACAGTGCTCATCAGAATAACCAATGGACCACATAAGGCTGAGGCCCATATAAGGCTAAGAGCAGGAGTCTGCCAGGCAGCTCCTAAGTAACCCTTCTGGGCTGTGAGCCACACTGCTGCTACTGGACATAGCATAGAAAGCCAAAACTAGGCAGAAACAATTTGGATGTGCTGGTCTTATGAAATAATCATGCCAAATATTTTTGTTTTTGAGACAGAGTTTATATAAAAAACTTTAATTTTCCCAAATATACAATATACATAAAAAATCATTTGGAGCTTGAAGAAAACAAGATATTTAGGCTGAAATGTAATAGGACATTTTCTTTTGATAAGAATACAATGTAAATGCCCTTGAGATGAATCATCCCCAATAAATAATCAAAGGGACTTTTAAGGTAGAAAAAAAAGTTTTTCGAGGCTATAAATCTATCAGGAAGTAGACTTCTAAAGACTCGATTGAACCAACCAGGAAGCAAACTCCGTTAAGGGAAAAGTAAATTAAAAGCACTGAATGACTTCAAAGTGCCCTTGTTTCTAGGGAAAACATGGGGACTCCCAAGTGGAAAAGGAATGTATTGTATTTAATTATAAATATAACCCGTTTATGAATGAACACAAATTAATTTTAATTCAACAAATAGCTATTAAGTGTCCACTCTGGGAAAAGAGCACTCTCTTAGGTACTGGAAGGGGCATAAGGATGTAAGGCTGAGTCCTTTTCTAGAGGAAATTTACAATCTAAATGGTGGATATGATAAGACAAGTATTCAAATAACCACAATAACCAGAAATTCCGAATTATCACCCACCCAAGGGGACATACAACATCCTATAAAAGTGAAAGAGGGGGACCGGGCACGGTGGCTCACGCCTGTAATCCCAGCACTTTGGGAGGCCGAGGTGGGCAGATCACGAAGTCAGGAGATCGAGACCATCCTGGCTAACACAGTGAAACTCCGTCTCTATTAAAAATACAAGAAATTAGCCGGGCGTGGTGGCGGGCACCTGTAGTCCCAGCTACTCGGGAAGCTGAGGCAGGAGAATGGCGTGAACCCGGGAGGCAGAGCTTGCAGTGAGCTGCGATCCAGCCACTGAACTCCAGCTCGGGCTACAGAGCGAGACTCCATCTCAAAAAAAAAAAAAAAAACAAGTGAAAGAGGGGACCCTCACACATTAGAGAGTCCAGAAGAAGAGATCACATTAGTGGCAAGTGGGATTCGGAATTGGTAGTAGAGCAGGGGGCATGCTAGCAAGAAGGAATAATCAGGAGCACAGAGGTATGGGGGGGTTATGGAGAGGGGAATAGCAGAGTCTATTCTGGCAGCAGCAGAGGCTACATGTAGGGAACTGGTGGGAATAAAGCCCGAAAACCTATATTTGGGGTCTATTTTGACTGCCAATAGGTACAGGGGAGACATTGGAGGTCTTAAAGAGAATGAAACGCTCAGAAGAATAGAGCTAATAGTAAAAGTACAAGGCATTATTCCCGTTCAATCAGATCTCAGCTTGAGAAACTAAATTGTGCTGTTCATCCAGAATTCAATGTGTGTTCTCACCATGTTTGGATTTCTGAAATTTATTTCCATGAGCTCCTAAAGATTTTCTTGGAAACAAACATGTTCTAAAGGAAAAAAAAAAAAAAAAACAAGTGGAGAAATTAATGGTACTATGTGTAGTGGATAAAACTCTGAAGTCAGACTTGGGATTGAATCCTGACTTTCTTAGCTCTTATAAGCTGTGCAATTTCTCTAAGTGATTGAGATAATGACTGGCATAACGTATAGTTAGTACTTAACAGAGTACCTGAAAAATCTCACATGTTAAATAAATTATGACTGTTTTTATTACTTTTAGGGTTATCATGTTTATGCTTCGTTTAAGGACATTGGGCCAGGGTAAGGGTGAAAAAATGCTGATCAATTGTATTTTCTGGTAATACAATCCCAAAGAGTAATGCCTGAGACCAGAGAATGATGTGACAGAAGAGAAAATTCACAAGGTGTGGTGAGCACAAGGGACCAACCACACATTGTGGATCATGGGAGAGGTTGACAGGGAACATGGCCATGAAGGCTATTGAAGCCCATTGACTCAGTGGTCAGAGCCACTGATGACAGACACCACATTTGGAACAAAAAAAAATGACATGATACTTCAGCACCTTTGTAATGGACATAGCTAGGTCCTGCAGTAGGCATCATTGCAGTAGGCATTTATCAAATGGCCATGCCTAAAAGGGGAAGAAAATGGTAGAAGGCAGCAGGTTGCTGAAGGGAGAATGTGAAAGCACACGTAGGTCACCTCTGAGGACTTTTGGAAACTTTAGGGAGGAATTTAAGGAAGCTGGGTAGAAGGCAGTGTTCTACTATTTAGTCATTGTTTCATGTCCTTTTTTCCCCTGCTCGTCCTGCCCTCCTGAGCTGGTGTGATGTGGGACACCACTGGTTGCATTGAGATCATGATGACCAGAACTATGCATAGGAAGACAGTAGGGTGCAGGGAAAGGACTAGGGAGAAGCTGGAACAGAGAGATTTGTCCAATAGTTCAGGCTTGGCTCTCCACCCTACAGGGTGGGCAAAACAATTTATTATCATAAGAGAAGAAAATATTAGAATGGCTGTATCTATTTATTTAACAAAAACAAGAAAAAAATAAACTCATCTAACATTTAAGCTTCTATTTGACACTAGATTCTGATTTTGTTTCTCCTATTGAAGGGTAAAATCATAATTAAGGCTGATCACAGCAAATTTTAATCACTTTTAATTGGGCCTGAATAATATAATCTTGTAGTTCAATAGATGGGTGTTTGGTTTTTGTTACACTTTATGACATTTAAGGTTTTGGGCAACTTGTTTTTGAGCTTCTAAGTAATGTCTTGCTACTTTAACATTTGCTTTAATATTAACACTACATGCTCTTGGTACCCATGTAGTATTATTCCAATGTACCCCTTGATTCTCTGCCCCTCCCCCATTTTCCTGAGGTAGTTATAGAGTGGGTTTTTCATTTCAATCTGCAGGTGACTTTGAAGACATATTGCCATATGGTGCTAAAAAGATTATAATACATCACCACTTGTTTGCCAGATGTTGTTCTACTCTGCTAGGCAGTGATTCAGATGCTCTGTGACGATTTTGCAAAGTGAATCTTGCTAAATTGGAGAATTTTAGTTGGCACATCCCATCTCATTATTATTGTCTGACTATTTCAAACATATAAAAAAAACTAACAGTTGGAAATGAATCCACTAGATAATGCAAATAGCAGTGTTTCCTCCCTCCCCAGTGGCTGCCATTCTTGCATGTGACGGCATCCCCATTTCACCAAGTGGGAAATGGAGTCATGAGACACTGACTCCAAGGGGGGCGGGGGGTGGTGGTTGAACATAAATGGATACTAACAAGAGTTCATTTCAGGCATTGGGATTTCCATGTAGCTGTTTTCTACATTGTGAAAGCGGAGAGAGGCCCAGTCTTTCTCTAGACTCAATAGCCAGCTACATAAGTGGTGTGATTTGAGGACCAGGAACGGCCCCAGTTGTTTATGCAGCAGTACCTACATGTCTACCATTACTGACTTAACATTTGAAGTAAGGAGTTTTTCTCCAAAAGTTCTCTTTTTAAAAGTCATATATTACAGGGGTGGAGCAGAGTTTGTACTGTGTAGAGGTTAAACTCTGTCACCCCTGGTCTCCTTTATTCTAAATTTGTCATCAGTCTGATCTGGCATCCTTAGTGCCTCCTAAGCACTTACTACATTTTCACTGAGTCAATAAATGAATGAATGAATGCGTAAACAGAAGAACATTTTTGCCCTCACTGGAAGATGGCTGGTGAAGAATGCTCATCTTAGCATGTGTTGTAGTGGAGAGAAACTGAGGATGGGAGGAGAGTAAAATGGTAAGTCTCTTGGAGTGATAGAATGTGTTAGGTGGGAAGATGTTCCCCCTAGAGGTCATCTCCACGGGGTGACTGGCTGCAGTGTTTGGGATGGTATGTATACTCCCAGTGCTTTTCCCAGCACAGTTGCTTCCCTGCTGGGATGGACCTTTCTCCCCTTAATGAACGAGAAGGCTTTCTCAGGTGCATTCAGTGCTTGTCATGATATACAGCCCCAGTTTTTTATCCTGTCCAGTGTCAAGTTCCAATCTGTCCAGTGCCACTGTCACTGACAGAGCTGCCAGTCTGGCAGCCGACAGTCTCATCACTGGTTTTCAGTCTGATGCCTGCTGTCATGTGTTTTGGCATCTGGACCACAGACCTTCTCCTGGCAAGACACTAGACTCTTACAAAAATGCCTTTAACAGGGATAACCCTGTAACCTGGAATGGATTTGAAATCATTACAGCCGGACATGGATTCATAGTCAGACTTAGGTATTCACCACCACAAAGGAAAAAGTCAGACACTGATGGATTTATGATAGTCCAGAATGAAAACTTAATTCAGATGGGACAAAAAGGCAGAGCTAAAACAAAGACGATTCCTCTGGAGGTGATGGCTTTAGTGAATAGCAAGTGGATTTCAGGACAAAATTCACATTTCCATGGTGTGAATTCAAACTACGGTGAGAAAATACTGACATATTATAGAGGTTGGAAATAAAAGGAAATTGTAAGGTGTGAAATTGGTGATGGGCTAAACAAGTAATTCAAATTCTTTAACTTCACTTTGGAAAGAAATGGGCAATATTTCGTATCAACAAGTATTTAATACATACTTGCTATGATCGAAACTACTATTTGTTGAATGTTAACTATGCACTAAGCATAATGCTAAATGTATTTTAGGTGTCATTTCTCTTGATCCTTGTCATATTCCTATGAAGTGGGTATTATTATGCCCATTTTACAGCTAAGGAAACAGGTTTAGGGATAATAAGTGGCATAGGTCACACAGCTAATCAGTGACAGACAGTAGACTTCAGAGTTGACTTAGATTCTAAAACTGGCTCTACTCTGTGTCCCGCGACCCCTGCCACTGTGCTCATCTACTTTGCTAGGTGCTGTGGCACTTGCCCATGTTCCTTTACAGGCCTGCATGCCCTGCACCTAGCTGCTGTGTTAGCCACAAGTGGCTTGCAGCTGCCCTGACCCCTTTTCCTGGCTGCCTTCCCTAAGCAGTTTACTTATCCCTCTACCACCATTGTGGCTCATGACCTTTATTGATGCTTTAAGCCTGGCAACTCTGTGGTATGGCTTATGCTTTTGAGAGTCTTACCTTTTTATATGGGGCCAAGAATGTACTTGACTGAGACCACTTCTTTACCTGGATCTTTCCACTTTCCTATCTCTCTCTTCTTTTGTAAGTGTATCCTTAAGAGCCCTCTGTCAATAAGTAATGCCCATCTAAATCCTCATCTCAAACTTTGCTCGTAGACAACCTAACCTAAGATGGAGTATTGCCAAGGAACAGCTTCCTTGTCTAAGAAGCATATAGTCTTAATGCAAGGAAGAACATTCAAAATGCCCAGTGCTATTCAAAGAGAACAAACTGGGTCAATACTGAGTTCCTTCTCCCAGGAAATATGAAATATAGGCTGGGAACAAAGATCAAAGATATTGTATGGTGGTCGGGCACGGTGGCTCACGCCTATAATCCCAGCACTTTGGGAGGCCGAGGTGGGCAGATTACGAGGTCAGGAGATCGAGACCATCCTGGCTAACATGGTGAAACCCTGTCTCTACTAAACATGCAAGAAATTAGCCAGGCGTGGTGGCGGGCACCCGTAGTCCCAGCTACTCGGGAGGCTGAGGCAGAAGAATGGCATGAACCCGGGAGGCGGAGGTTGCAGTGAGCCAAGCTCACGCCACTGCACTCCAGCCTGGGCGACAGAGCAAGACTCCAGCTCAAAAATACTACTACTACTACTACTACTACTACTACTACTACTAATAATAATAATAATAATACTGTATGGAAAGTTCAGGCATAAACCAGAAGGTAGTACTAGATGAGCTCTCATCCCTAATATTCAAAGATTCCAGGAACTGACACTTGTTAATAATAGTTTTTATATGCATATTGTGCCTTATATTTCCTAAAGAAATAATATTGCGCAGTGGCTCATGTCTGTAATCCCAGCACTTTGGGAGGCCAAGGTGGGCGGATCACCTGAAGTCAGGAGTTCAAGACCACCTAACCAACCTAGTGAAACCCCATCTGTACTAAAAATACAAAAATTAGCCAGGCGTGGTGGTGGGCGCCCATAATCCCAGCTACTCAGGAGGCTGAGGCATGAATCACTTGAACCTGGAAGGTGGCGGTTGCAGTGAGCCAAGATCCTGCCACTGCACTCCAGCCTGGGGGAGATAGAGCAAGATTCTGTCAAAAAAAAAAAAAAAAAAAAAAAAAAAAAAGAAAGGAAGGAAGGAAGGAAGGAAGGCGCAAAGGAGAAAAGAAATAATATTGCCTAGTTAAATATGGCAATACTATAGTTTGACTTCCTGATTCAAATCCCAGCTTTGTTATTTTTATTCAGTATAACCTTGGACAAATTTCTTTACCACTGTACATATTAGTTTTCTTATCTGGAAAATGGAGGCAATAATAGTACCTAACTGAAGGGCTTGTTATAAGGACAAAATGAGTTTCTAACCTGTAAAATACTTAGAACAATACTTGCTATGCAATAAATGTTCAATAAATATTAACTATTATTTTATATCTCTCTATATGTATGATACAACCACCAATGCTTAATTATATTGAACAATAAATGTTTTGCATTGCAAGCAGAGGTAATAGTGCAAGTAGCAATTTCTTTCTCTTTTCTTCTCATTTTGTTGCAAACTCCTTGATTAGAAGGAACTCTGACTTTTTTATAAATTGGGAAAAAATTCATATGTCATAAAATGTACCCTTTTAATAGGGACACTTTAGTATATTCAACAGGCTGTGCAAACATTATCACTGCCTAATTCCAGACCATTTTCACTACTACAAGAAACAATCCATGCCCATTAATAGTCTCCGTTCATTTCCACTTCCCTCTACCTGGCAACTGCTATTCCTATTTTCTATCCCTATGGATTTGGCTATTTTGAACATTGTATAGAAATGAAATTATACAATATTTGGCTTTTTGTGACTGACTTCTTTCACTTACTATAATATTTTCAAGGTTTATCCATATTGTAACATGTATTACTGTTTCATTCCTTCTAATGGCTGAATATTTTTTCATATTTTTTATCTGTTCATAAACTGATGCGCATTTATTTTTTCCCATGTTTTGTCTATTATGAATAATGCTACTAAGAACATTCATGTAGACACTTCTGTGTGAATATATGTTTTCAGTTCTGTTGAGTATATGCCCAGGAATGGAATGGCTGAATCATATGATAACTCTATATTTAACTTTATATGAAACAACCAAACTGTTTTCCAAAGTGGCCACATCATTTTTACATTACCACCAGCAATGTATGAGGGCTCTAATTTCTCTACGCTGTGGTTTGAATGTTTGTGTCCCTCCAAAATTTATATGTTGAAACCTAATCACCAATGTGATGGTACTAGAAGGTGGGCAGGGCCTTCGGGAGGTGATGAGGAGCAGACCCTTCATTAATGGAATTAGTACCCTTATGTAAGAGTCCCCAGAGATCTTTCTTGACCCTTTGTGAGGTCAGAGTTAGAAGCTGGCATCTATGAGAAAGTTGGCTCTCACCAGACACTGAATGTGCTGGTGCTTTGATCTCGGACTTCCTAGCCTCCAGAACCATGAGAAGTAAACTTCTGTTGTTTATAAAGTACATGATCTATGGTATTTTGTTATAGCAGGCCAAAAAGAATAAAGCAAAAGTTGGAACCAAGAGTGGGTTTGCTGTTATAATAAATACCTGAAAATGTGGTAGTGCTTTTGGAACTGGGTAATGGGTAGGTGCCAAAAAGTTTTGAGGTGCATGCTAGAAAAAGCCTATATTGATATTCGTGGACCATTAAGGGCAATTTTTATGAGGACTCAGAAAAGGAGAGCTGTAGAGAAAATTTCAATCTTCTTAAGGAATATCTAAGTGGTTGTAAGCAGACTGTAGAAATATAGATGGTAAATGCCATTCTGATGCCGTATCAGATGGAAATAAAGAACATGTTATTGGAAACTGGAAGAAAGGCAGTTCTTGTTATAAAAGTAGCAAAGAACTTGGCTGAATTGTGTTCACGTCCTAGTATTTTCTGGAAAGTAGAACTTGCGAACAGGATATTTGGTGGAATAAATTTCTAACAAAGTGCTGCAGGTACAATATGGCTTCTGTTGAATGCTTATGAGATGAGAAAAGCTATTTAAAGATAAATTTTTTAATCAAACAAGAAGTAGGATTTAAATATTTGGAAAATCTCAGCTTGCCCTCTTGTAAAAACCGAGAAACAGTGTTCTGGAAAGAACATCAATGGTGGGGCCAAGAAACTGTTTTATGAGCAGATCAGTATGGACCAGCAAGGTGCTCTTCACCAAGACAATACAAGAGTGATCTCAAAGACATTTCAGAGATCATTTAGGCTATCCCTCTTATTACACGCCCAGAGTGCCAGAGCCTGAAGTGACAAACTGATTTCAAAGCTCTGCTCCCTGCATTCTTGCACAGTGTTGCTTGCCTGTCCCAGGTTCAGCTCCAGTGGGCCTAGGGGTGTTGCAGGTCACAGTGGCTGCCCCTTTGGAAGTCTGAGGCAGTAAATATTGACAGCACCCTCAAGCTGCTATCTCTGCTGGCTCTCAGAGTGCATGAGATGTGGTGGTGTGGCTACTTCCATTTAGTTTTTTTAGGTTTTTGTTTGTTTGTTTGTTTTGATTTTTTTGAGACAGGGTCTCACACTTTTGCCCATGCTGGAGTGTAGTGCTCGGTCACTGCAACCTCTGCCTCCCAGGTTCAACTGATTCTTGTGGCTCAGCCTCCCGAGAAGCTGGAACTATAGACACGTTAACACCGTGCCCAGCTAATTTTTGTATTTTTCAGTAGAGGTGGGGTTCGCCATGTTGTCCAGGCTGGTCTTGAACTCCTGACCTCAGATGATCTGCCCACCTCGTCCCCTCAAAGTGCTGGGATTACAGGCGTGAGCCACCATTCCTGGTCCCACTTAGATTTTGAAGAATGGAGCCTCCTAGAACCTCAGACAGGTAAGCCAGGAAGAGGGCCACCACAAGGGTAAGGCCTCTGCAGAGAGTTTTCATTCAGCCAATGCCTAGCAGAGCCTAGGCCAGAGCCACCACAGAAACCCCAGGCCAGCAGAGCCACCGACTTGCAATTTCAGCCCAGTATAGTTATTGATGCCAGACTCCAATGCATAAGAGACGTGGCTTAGGGTATACCCAGAAAAGCCATGATGATGGGGCCTCCTGAAGCCTTGGGAGCCCAACTTCTGTCCCACTGTGTCTGGAAGGTGGGATATTAAGTCAAAAGAGATTATTCTAGAGCCTGAAAATTTAATGTTGTTTGTCTTAATGGGTTTTGGACTTACTTGGGACCTGTTACTTCTTTTTTCTTCCTTTTGGAATGGAAATGTCTGTCCTATGCCTGTCTCACCAGTGTATTTTGGAAGCATGTAACTTGTTTGAGCTCACAGGCTCATGGCTGGAGAGAACTTTGCTTTAGAATGAGTCATGCCTTATGTCTCACCATATATGATTTAGCTAACATTGAGATGAGGCTCTGGACTCTAGACTTTTGAATTAATGCTGGAGCTAGTTAAGACTTTTAGGGCTACTGGAATGGGTTAAATGTATCTTGCAGGCAAGAAGTACACAAATTTTGGAGGGGCAAGAGCAGAATGCTATGTTCTGAATGTTTATGTCTCCCTAGAATTTATGTGTTGACAGCGAATTATCCATGTAGCATTAGGAGGTGGGACTGCTGGAAGGTGATTAGGTAATGAGAGCAGAGTTGATGTGAATGAATGGGATTAGCGCCCTTATAAAAGAGTCCCCAGAGATCTCCCTTACCCCTTCCACCATGTGACAACGAGTGGAAAGGTACCATCTGTGAGAAAGCAAGTCCTCACCAGACACTGAATCTGCTGGTGCCTTGATCTTAGACTTTGTAGCCTCCAGATCTGTAAGAAACAAATTTCTGATGTTTATAAATTATCCAGTCTATGGTAATTTGTTATAGCATCCCAAATGAATTAAGACACTCCAAATCCTTGCTAACAATTTTTGTCTGTCTTTTTGATTGTAGTCATCCTAGAGAATGTGAAGTGGTATGTCGCTGAAATTTTGACCAGTATTTCATTAATACCTAGTAATATTAAGAAATTTTTCATATACTTTTTGGCCATTTGTTTATCTTCTATGGAGAAATATCTATTCAAATCCTTTGTCTGTTATTAATGGGTTATTTGTCATTTTATTGTTATCATAGTTAATTACATATTTGAATATTAGACCCTTATCAGATATATGGTTTGCAAACATTTTCTCCCACTCTTTCCATTGTCTTTTCATTTTTATGATAGAGTCTTTTAAAAAACAAATGTTTTTAACTTCAATGAAGTCCACTTAATTTACCTTGTGCTTTAGGTGTTATGTCTTATGCTGTACTTTAGGTGTTATATCTAAGAAACCATTGCCAATCCAAGGTAATGAAGATTTACAGCTATGCTTTTTTCTAACTCTGTGTTTTTTTTTTTTGACTTACGATCTCCAGCGAGAAGCACAGTGCCTAGAATTGAGTAGATTCTCAAAAAGTGTTGGTTGAATTAATGACTAGATGTATTCAATTCTTGGCTAGACTGTGTGGGCACAGATTGAAGTGTTTCATTATCTCTGGATTTCTACCTAGCATCTGACATTACATCTTCAGTGTAGGCAGTGCTTTGACACTTGATTGATACAATCAATAAGCCTTATGAAATTCTCATGACAAACTTGAGATTGAAGCAGGAAAGCTATTATTAGCTCCATTTGATAGATGACAAAACTGAGTACCAGGGATTAAATTAGTTGTCAGAGCAAGACCACACAACATGTGGGAGAGCTGTAACTTCCTTTCAGGCCTTCCTCACTCAGCTCAAATGTTGTGGTTTTTGTTTCTAGGTAAATATGCCCCCAGCAGTTCCTGGCTGTTTTATCTTCAGTCACACTTTTATAACTATCTGTAGGACTTATAAATATGTACCTAGTTCTGTGTGCACTGAGTACACTGAAACTTAATAAATCTTCAAACAAATAATCCCCAAAGTACTTTTAGTCCTTATTCTCATGCTCCCTTTGCCTTTGGTAACATGTGCTTCATTCTTTTTTCACGGTGGACAACCCTGCCTTAAAACCTACAAAACGTGTTCTCTGAGTGCCATTGGTATTCTATTTTCTGTGCCATACAATTCACCATTCAATTGCTATAGGTGATACTCTAGATTGTTCTTCAATTGTGTGGAATGCATAGTTCTTTTTTACTAAAATTAATCGTAAGATCGTGAACACAGGCAATATATCTTAGGTGTTTCTTACATCCTTCCACAGTAAGTGGAAAAATATTTTTATCCTTCTGAGGTTTCTGCTATTTTGTTTTATACTTCCATCCTGTTTATCTATGCATTAGTTCAACATCATTCAGTTTATCTGCTACATTCTCCAGGAAGCCTTTCCTAAGCACTTATTCTGAATGCACAGGACTCCTGGCTTAAATAGCTCATGTGTCATTTATTCCACACTTCCTAGTATCATGGATATTTACGGTCATGCCTTATTTCTCCTACTATTCCTAGTAAATTCTAAGGTTCTTGAGATAAGCCATTATTTATTATCCAATTTTATGCTTTTCTGTTCCCAAAACAAAATTGGTGACTTGCTCATACAAGAGCTCAAAACAAATATACGTTTCTTGAGGATCCTTAATATTGTAGAAAGTACACAGGGATTAGATTCATAAGACCCAATTTGAAATTTCATCTCTGGCCAGGGCAATCAGGCAAGAGAAAGACATAAAGGGTATTCAATTAGGAAAAGAGGAAGTCAAATTGTCCCTTTTTGCAGATGACATGATTGTATATTTAGAAAACACCATTGTCTCAGTCCAAAATCTCCTTAAGCTGGGAAGCAACTTCAGCAAAGTCTCAGGATACGAAGTCAGTGTGCAAAAGGCATTAGCATTCTTATACACCAATAACAGACAAACAGAGAGCCAAATCATGAGTGAACTCCCATTCACAATAGCTTCAAAGAGAATAAAATATCTAGGAATCCAACTTACGAGGGATGTGAAGGATCTCTTCTAGAAGAACTACAAACCACTGCTCAAGGAAATAAAAGAGGACACAAACAAATGGAAAAACATTCCATACTCATGGATAGGAAGAATCAATATCATGAAAATGGCCATACTGCCCAAGGTAATTTATAGATTCAATGCCATCCCCATTAAGCTATCAATGACTTTCTTCACAGAACTGGAAAAAACTACTTTAAAGATCATATGGAACCATAAAAGAGCCCACATTCCCATGACAGTCCTAAGCAAAAAGAACAAAGCTGGAGGCATCACGCTACCTGACTTCAAACTATACTACAAGGCCACAGTAACCAAAACAGCATTGTACTGGTACTAAAACAGAGATATAGACCAACGGAACAGAACAGAGCCCTCAGAAATAATATTACACATCTACAACCATCTGATCTTTGACAAACCTGTCAAAAACAAAAAATGGGGAAAGGATTCCCTATTTAATAAATGGTGCTGGGAAAACTGTCTAGCCATAACTAGAAAGCTGAAACTGGATCCCTTCCTTACACCTTATAGGAAAATTAATTCAAGATGGATTAGAGACTTAAATGTTAGACCTAAAACCATAAAAACCCTAGAAGAAAACTTAGGCAGCACCATTCAGGACACAGGCATGGGCAAGGACTTCATGTCTGAAACACCAAAAGCAACGGCAACAAAAGCCAAAATTGACAAATGGGATCTCATTAAACTAAAGAGCTTCTGCACAGCAAAAGAAACAGGCAAGCTACATCAGAGTGAACAGGCAAGCTACAGAATGGGAGAAAATTTTTACAATCTACTCATCTGACAAAGGGCTAATATCCAGAACCTACAAAGAACTCAAACAAATTTACAAGAAAAAAAAA
>NW_012104976.1:902277-937409 GCF_000951045.1 Mandrillus leucophaeus | reverse complement strand
TGAACAATGAGAACACTTGGACACAGGAAGGGGAACATCACACACCGTGGCCTGTTGTGGGGTGGGGGGAGGGGGGAGGGAAAGCATTAGGAGATATACCTAATGTAAATGATGAGTTAATGGGTGCAGCACACCAACGTGGCACATGTATACATATGTAACAAATCTGCACGTTGTGCACATGTACCCTAGAAGTTAAAGTATAATAAAAAAGAAAAAAAATGGATATATCATGGAAAAAAAAAAAAAGAAATTTCATCTCTGTCATTTACTGGCTGTGTGATCCCTGGCAATTCACTTCTTGTTATTGGGTCTACAATTCCTTGTCTCTAACAATCCCTAGCTCAAATGAGGTTTGGGAGATTTAGATAATATAATGCATAGGGAAGCATAATGCAAAATTTATTAATGATAATGGTAGACATTTTTGTTGCCATTCTGAAACAACAGACAAGACTTGATTGCATCATCAATAAGTATATATTACGTTGGAGCATAGGGTCTCTAGAAGCCAGCATCAGATGCTGAAAATCAGATAACAGAAAGAAACAAAACAAAACCCCAAAACAAGCCTCAAGAGGTTCCCAGGAATAGGTTCAGTGCTCACACATGTGTGATTTGATGCTAGCCACTTTGCTTTTTCTTGAGAGTACTTTCAGACTTAACCTGATCTGTGTCTTTGCATATAATTCAGATTGCGAGCCTCCTACTTGCTTAATTATTCCATTGTTGACCAGTATAGTGCAGCAACTGATAATAAGAACATGTCTATATGCAATACAGTTTCTACCTCACTGTTGGTGCTCAATGAATGTTGATATTAGATGCTTAAAATCGAATAGCTTCTAGTGTAAGGAAAAAAAGCATTTAACAAAAGTCAGCTATTCTCTCTCCTTGTTAATATACAGACACCATTATTAAAGAATCACTACTAAAATGAGTTCATTGCTTCAAATATTCTCAGTGAACAGAGAGCACACTTTAAAACCTTGGATGGCATATTTAGCAGGAGTTGCAGTGATAATGTCTGGAGCCCATTTTCATTCAGTTCATCATCCACATTTAAGAGAAAACTAACTAATAGGTGCCCAGAGCTCTCTGGGGTTCTGAAAGGGCAAGCTCGTAACTGTTCTTCCATTGAGCACCTATATAAGAATGGAAAACCAGATTGCTTTTCATTATTATCATTTTTTAAACCAGTACATGAGAGAGTAGAATAGACTCAGGGTAAGTATCAGGCAGCCTCCACTCTGCCAGCCAGTGTATGCTCAGATGACTTTCTTCTAGGGCTGTGCCTCCAGGATGTTCTTTCTGTGGTCTTGTTGTGTGATCATTAGCTCCGTTTGCAGCTTCTTTGTACACTTCCATATCCAGAGTCTTTGCATAATAGGCAAGAGCCAGCTATGAAATAATCAGTAGTACATTAAAAATGCTTCCTTAGAAGCACAGGAAATTAAATGAATGCAATTACTTCTAGCATGGCAAAAAGTCTCAGATAATCTGTGGCAGACAAATTTGACAAAACATGATGAAATATTTATATGTCTCATGATATGTTAGGAATTAAGAAGCTGACTTCTTAGTGATTATTTTGAAAATTCCACATCTTTTCTCAGTCTATTCAGACTACTTTAATGAAATACCATAGACTGAGTGGCTCAGAAACAGCAACAACTTTCTTCTTAAAAGTTCTAGAGACTCAGAAATCCAAGATTAAGGTACAGTCAGATTTGATGCTTGGTGAGATCCCCCCTCCTCACAAATGGTTGACTTTTCACTGTAACCTCACCTGGTGGGAGAGGCAAGGGATCTCTCTGGGGTCTCTTTTAGAAGAACACTAATCCCATTAATGGGTTTGACCTCTACCTCATGACCTCATCACCTCCCAAAGGCCCCACCTCCTAATACCGTCACCTTGGGCGTTAGTATTTTCAACACATGAATTTTAGGGAGACATAAACATTCAGTTCATTGCAAGTTCCAATGTAGAATATTAAAGAACTACAAGAGGTGACTTAAAACTACTCAAGTAGTAGATGTTGACATTAATTCTCTCATTCACAAATTTTTCTTAATCACCTCCTAGTTACAGACATGATGCTATCTTGTTCTTTATAAAAGTATTCATAGCCTATGGTTAATAAGCAAAAAAAAAAAAAAAAAAAAAAACTGACCTCTACCCTCAAGAGATTTACAGTCTAGGAAAGAATATGAGTGAAAAAATATGAAAGAGAAAGAAGAGCTAAGTGCTAAACTTTTGAAGCATGACCAAAAATGCAAACAAAATTTTTCTGAACGTTTTTGGATACAGAGATCTCACTGAGGTGCTAATAAATTAAAAGGATAATTACATCTACTAGACAATTGTGCAGGAACATTTACACATAAGAATTTGAACAGAATTTCAGGGAAATCCTTAAGTTTATTGATGTCACTAAGGTTAAGAGCCTATAATATAGTAGGTATTTAGATTTTTTAAAAAATTCAATATAAAACACTTTCTTCAAGGTAGGCTGCATGAATAACTTAGGATTTTAATGAAAGGAAGGCTAGAGAACACAAAATGTACATACATATATTTTGGTGAAATTCTACAGGAGTATTACATTGCTAAAGCAAGATGATTTAACAGACTTGAGGGTTTGGAAACAGGAATTCTGGATGGTTCAACCTACTTGAACAAAAGTAGAGAGTTGTGGAATAAGCTTGGTGTAGCTTGGAATAGGAATACATGCTGGAAAATATTAAGATGCAAGGTTAAATGAATAGTGAAATATGAATTTGAGAGCCATTTTTGGCCTTTGAACAGAGACTCATTATAAAATTAAAAACCCCAAAAGTTGTAGATGTATTTGAGCTGATCGACTCTAATCTCTTGGCATTACAATACCTCTGGCAAGCTGTCATTTAGCTCTGCTTGAACACATTAGTAGGGGAGTCACAATATGATATGCCAGCTATCCCATTTTTGAATGGCTCTAATTGATAGAATTGGATCTTCATATCAAGATTAACTTTTTTTAAAAAATCACACCTCCCCATCCCATATGGGTCATCATTATTTTGCTCTCTGGAAAGACAAAATAAAGTTGATCATTCAAGTGCTAGAAAACAGCTAACATATCCCAATCTCCTTAAAGGCTAAACATCTTCAGACTTCAATCTTTTCTGTTGAATGTGATATTTTAAGAAGGTTAGTTTGGCAAACATGGATGAGAGCAGGAAGAAAAAAATGCGAAATTTGGAGATACCAGTTGGAATGCTATTGCAACAATTATGGTTAGGGAGAAGTAGAAAGAAAATGAAGAATGAAATGAAATTTTACAGGGAAGAATTGATAGTACTGGCTGACAAATAACTATAGGGGAGGAAGAGATTTGATTCAAACATATTTTAAAGAGTTCCACCTTGGGACACTGGAAAAATGATTTTTATTTATTTATTTATTTATTTATTTATTTATTTATTTTTGAGATGGAGTCTCACTGTGTCACCCAGGCTGGAGTGCAGTGGCACAATCTTGGCTCACTGCAAGCTCCAGCTCCCGAGTTCACGCCATGCTTCTGCCTCAACCTCCCGAGTAGCTGGGACTACAGGTGCCCACCACCATGCTCGGCTGATTGTTTTTGTATTTTTAGTGGAGATGGGGTTTCACCGTGTTAGCCAGGATGTTCTCGATCTCCTGACCTC
Source organism: Mandrillus leucophaeus (assembly GCF_000951045.1). Lineage (NCBI taxonomy): Eukaryota > Metazoa > Chordata > Mammalia > Primates > Cercopithecidae > Mandrillus > Mandrillus leucophaeus. The sequence continues at coordinate 933,719 of NW_012104976.1, read as the reverse complement.
GTGATCTGCCCGCCTCAGCCTCCCGAAGTGCTGGGATTATAGGCATGAGCCACCGCGCCCAGCCAGAAAAATGGTTTTATTATACCCATCAATTTGTAGCATGAGAAGAAGTTTGGATGTCTTTCTATTTAACTGCACTGGGAGGTGTTATGGGGTAGTGGTTACTAATGTGAGCTCTAGCCACAGAATAAGTGGGGTGGTTTAAATTCTCAATTTATCACTTATGTGACCTGGGAAAATCATTTGACATCCTCATATCTCAATTTTAAGATCTGGAATATGTAACTATTATGATACATGTAAAGATTTCAGCTTGTTGTCTGGCACAGAAGCAGCACTAACTAACAATAATCTGTTAATACTCTGATGATTTAATTGAAAGTAGGTGAGGTCAGGAGGTAGAGGAGGTTTAATTGAAAGTAGGTGTTTTGAATTCAGAACAAACTATCTGGGAAGGGAGCCATCAGCTCATGATCAGCTCATCACAGGAATAGACATAGCAGATGGAAATGAGGTCAGAGCGCACAAAAGATCAGCGTCTAACCTAAGGCCAGAACAGATGCCTTGGAGGTCATAGTGTGGAAAAGTAGGTAACTTACCTTTTTACTTATTTATTTATTTTCAAGATACTTTGCAGAAACAGGGCAGGTTTGAAGAGACACTTCTCCAGTCTAGGAAAGTTAGCCTTACATCTTAAAAACTGGTCTTCCCAGTACTGTTTTTCTCCACCTGACTGCTACTCGGGTTAATCCTTAAATGCAGATTACCTTTTTTTCTCCAGGGTGAGAAGGTTAAGAATCACCTGGTTAAGGGCCAGGTGTGGTGGCTTATGCTTGTAATCCCAACCCTTTGGGAGACCAAGGTGAGTGGATCACCTGAGGTCAGGAGTTTGAGACCAGCCTGGCCAATATAGTGAAACCCCGTCTCTACTAAAAATGCAATAATTAGCTGGGCTTGGTGGCAGATGCCTGTATTACCAGCTATTGGGAAGCTGAGGCAGGAGAATCACTTAAACCTGGGAGACAAAGGTTGCAGTGAGCCAAGATCACGCCATTACACACCAGCCTGAGCAACAAGAGCGAAACTCCGTCTCAAAAGAAAAAAAAAAAAAGTATCACCTGGTTAAGGATGTCAAACTTCAGTGAATGGGCAAACATGCATACAGAGGTGTTTTATGAGCAGTTGGAACCCAGCTGGAGGCATACCTGGTGGTAAGTAAAGGTCCCTTTATAGGTGTTAGTGGATGCTTTGAGAATGGTTGAGCTTACTATAACTTAATGCATTCAGTTGTTGCATCCCTGTTATATCTCCCAGGGACGTGCCTGCTCTTTTGGTGTCTGCCTATCCTGAAAAAGTCTCTTCCTGCCCTTAGAAATTGTAAACTCATTTTCAACAAAAGTTGATAAAGTACATGCAATATATGACAAAGTAATGCATGTGGTTTCAATCATGGACAGGTCAATTACCTTTCTGAGCTTGTTTCTTCATTTGTAAAATGAGAATAATAATAACACCTACTTTGTAGAATTACTGTAAGGATCACATGAAACAGGATTTATCCAGTTTCCTTGTGGAGCACCTGAAAACGCAGGTCGAAGTGAATGGTCACTATCATCAATTATCTATTGAAACCTATTCTGTAAAAAGTATATATGAAGTATCCTATAGTAGAGAATCACTCTGTTGGGTTTAATTTACTCATTTTTTTTACAATATATTTTTTACTTAATACACCTGATTCTCACCTCGGAGTTTCCGGAAACCAGGTAAGTGTACCAGAGTTTTTAACTGCCCTTGGCTCCAAATGCTTGGCCAGAAAAGTCATTCCATATGTTTATTCACCTAAAATGCTGAGTTTGCTGTGTTCAATTTCCCTGTTTACTCTTGTCATGCTAATGTGGCTTAGCATATATAAATATCATTCTTTATCATTCCAAGTAGGTCTTGGGTTTAATTATGAATTATGAGAAATGAGCTGAATGTTTGAGCACTTTGGAGCCTGGTGAGACAATTTGTTCAAAATGGTTCGAGGCACTTCATTTTTTTTTAATTTATTAAAAAAAAATGTCTGTTTCCTCTCACTTGTGATACACGAAAGATGAAGTGTGGCTGAAGTCAACTGATGGGACACAGACCTCCCTCACTCCTCCACACGCCAAATTGATTCATTAGGACCTGTGTCAACATCCCCCAAGAGGCACACATGCTCTCAGATGCTTAGAGGATTGAGAGGACATATGTGGCCTCCTGGGAGGAGAAGTCAGCATGGAGCACACTCCTCCAAGTCAGCTGAGGAGCAATGAGGGTTTGTGAGCTGATTAGCAGCCATTTCCTCACGTTTTCTTTCTGTGCACCTCAGAGGCTGTGCTTGTTAGGAGCATCTTTTCCCTACAGGGGGTTATGGCACTGTGAAAAACTCACACTTTGCAGATAATTAAAAGTAAATTGGTTTAAATGAATTTCTGGCCTCCTTCCTAAATAGGGGAACTGAGGCAAACTAAGAAGACAGAAAAAAAAATGGAAACATTAAAAAAAAACTAAATGTATGAATTAATTATAGGAATTCCCAATTTATAAAATAAGAGGTTAGGCATTTCAAATGGAGCAAATGGTACTTCTTATTAGAGCAAGTGAAAATTCAAATTCATTTATTCAATCTTTTATGTAACAAATATTTCTTGAGCCCTCATCTGTATTAGATACTGCACTAGCCACAGAGGATGAAATGATGAATGAGATATAGTCTTTGCAAGACCTCAAAAGGCTTATAGTCTAATGTGGGTGACAGAATTGTAGACAAATTATATCAAAACAGGTGAAGGGTGCTGTGACAGAAAGAAGCACTGAAAGCTTGGAATGCTGAAGAACAGAGGAGAGAAGTTAATTCACTCTGAGGAATAGTCCAGGGTATCTTTCCCAAAGAAATCATACAGGAGCTAGGACTGGAAAGAGAATGAGGAGATGGCCAGCTAAGAAGGGAGAGGAAGGCCTTTCAGATGCAGAGCACAGGCTGTGCAAGGGCTCAGGGATGTCACGACCAAAATGAGGAGAACTGCAGTGTGTCCAAATCAGACAGTGTGATGTAAGCATCTGCAAGAAATGGAGCTGGAGGAGACAACAGCTAGGTGGTTACTTTGCACTTTTCCTTATAAAAGTCTTTGGGCAAAGATAGGTTTCCTTTATGGTGCAAGTGGCTCTCAGAAACTTCCTTTAAACCAGCAAAGCCAAGCACAAGGCATATAAAAATTACATGACTTTTGTAACAATTGAAAGTAAAGCTAGGTACTTTAAAATCCCAAAGTTCTCCTTTCTCTCTTAGTAATACATGTTTTACTAGCTCAAGATCAATGCTTCATCTCACAATTTTATTCCCTTGAATAGTTACCTGAATACCAGTTACTCAATGATGATGGATGGGGGAAGATACAAAATCTTGGTGAGATGAAAAATGATCAAGTTCTCACTAAACGTATAGAATGACCTTGATTGGAAGCTGAAACTGATGCTTTTGTGCCTGCTTTTGGCCCCAACTTCTGAGACATTAGGTCACATTGTTCACTTAGTACAAATAAAAATACAATGTTCAATGCTGAGGCACAGGGCATGGCTTCTTCCTGGTTCACTGCAGTCCATGGCATTGCTACAAGCAGAGTGATTGTGGAAAATGTCAGTTCCATGCTCATTGGGGATTAGCTCAAGGAAATACTGTAGATCAGATGATGAAATCCATAATTGACATATAAAGGTCACCAGCAGGTGGAGATAAGTGAGATACTTCATTGTTTTGTTGGTAATTCCAGGAATATTCTGAGATAATGTTTTCCAGTTGGCTCTTTCTGTTAGGATGATTATTAACTTGAGAGTCGTGTGCTTTGGCTTGGTAGTTCAGGTAGGCCTAAAAGAGGCAAATATGATTTCCAACAAGGTGAAATTAGGGTACCCTCAGGCTGCAAAAATTTCTACAATGTTTTTATTTATTTTTGCTTTTGCTTCATAGGTACTCAAATTTTACCATCTTTAATGTGTTTAGTGTAAAATGTCAAGAGGCTTGCTACTTAAATTGCATGGTTCATATATACAACTAAGCTTCATTATTTACAGATTGCATAGTTTCAAATTCACCTCTTCACTGAAATTTATTTGTAACTGTAAGATCAATACCCATATTGCTTTCATAATCATTTGCAGCCGTGTGCAGGGTGGTGAAAAATTTTTGTCTTCTGATGTACACTTTCCGAGCTGAGGTCAAATGAGGCCACACCCTAACTTCTGGTTTCAGCTCTCACACTGTAAACTAGTGTTCTTTTTGCAGTGTATGTGGTGCTACATTTTTAGCATTTTTTTTTTTTTATGTGTGCATTTTGTTGTTGATTTTGCTGCTTACAATGGCCTCCAAGTGTAATGCTGCTGGTTCAGTCTATTGTTTCTAAGCACAAAAGGCTGTGTTGGGTCTTACAAAAAAAATACATATGTTAGATAAAGTTCATTTAGGCATGAGTTATAGTGCTGTTATCTATGAGTTCAAGGTTAGTGAATTAACAATAATAATAAATAAAATATCTTTAAACAGAAATACATATGAAACAAGGTTATATTTTGATTGGTTAATTAAAATATTGTGATGATAGGCTCTTAAGAAAAAAATCTTGTATTTTCCCTTGGATCAATGGCCTGATATTCTCCAATTCACTGTTTGCAGTGATTTTATAGAACATAACTACCTCAAGTAAGGCAAATAGACTGTATATGCACATACATGTACATATGTACACAAACACTCATATACAAATAGATAAAGCAAAAGCAAGTGAGCTCAAACGTAATATTTGCAGTTGGTGAATCTAGCTACAAGATTTCTGACTGTTCACTATACTATGCTTACTCTGTTTTTTTGGATAAAACACTTTTAAAATGTTGAGGAAAAATATGCCAGTTTGAGGATTTTATGACATATGTAGGCTTTTTGTGATAATTAATTGCCCAGATTCAAAAAAGTAGAGAAACTTACAGCAGCTTGTGAGACCTTAGTGATCAACTGTTTTAGCCCTTCTGTTTATTATAAACCCAGGTTATGGACTTATAATATATATAAAGATATTTATAGACTTATAATTTTGGGTAGGTCAACTGCCTTCTGGGAGTTCTTCCTCAAAGAAGGGGAAATTAAGTTGCTGTAGGAATCTCTTCAAGCCCCACTGCTCTGTCATTTTAAATGATCTTCACACACGTTAAAATACGAAAATAATTTAGATATTTAGTAGAGACTTAGTCTTAGCCTCCAGTCCAACGCTAACTTTATGATACTAAAGTGTAAGAGTTTTTAAAAAGCACATAGTAAAAATGACAAATACTTAAGTAATTATTTTATACAAAAATCAGGAATATTTAAAAAGCAAACAAACTATACCTTCAAATTATATGGAAAGTTTCTAGTGACAAGATTACCTCCTTGGGCAGTTCCTATTTGTTTCCATTTCTATTTAAGTAAAAAATGTCATAGAAAAATATTTATTTGGGAAAATTTGTCCTCTGCTTTCATAGCCTTTCCTTCAAGTGTACTGTAGACACTATTTTGCAATAGAAAGAACTCAGGGTTTGGAGTAAATCATACTGAATTCTCATTTGTATTTCTCCAATGTTCTATTTGTGTGACCTTGGCTAAATTACGAATCTTCTCTGAGTTCCAGTTTCCTTATCTGTAAAAATGATGATGACAATATTTTCCCTGCAAGAAAAAAGATAATGAGATAATTTTGCAAAAAGTCTGGCAACAAGGGGGTGTTCAAAAATGTTAGGTTTTTTTTTTTTTCAGTCCATCATTTACGGTTATTTTCTATAAAGACTTACAATGTGCTTGTTAAGAGCGCGCTCTTTGGAGTCACACTACCTGAGTTCAAATCTTTGTTCTGCCGTTTACCAGCTGGGTGCTGAGAGCAAGTTAATTAACCTTTTTGTGCCTTAGTTTCTTGACTTGTAAAATTGGGATAAGATGAGTATCTAACAGAGCTTCTGTATAGTGAATTATTAACAATTATAAGTTGCTTAGAACAGTGTTGGAAACCATTTTACTGTTTGTTATTATTTCTAAGAATTTCAAGAAATCTGTATATATTAATTAAGAAAGCAAAATTTTAGATTCATAGAGAGTCATGAATTGTACAAGAACTATGTGTAAAGCTAACTGTAAACATTAGCCAGATTTTGTCCTTTCAGACAGCCTGGAGGAGGGAATAATCCTTAGTCGCCAATTGCTTGATTAAGTTATACTACACTATAGCATAATGATTATATTTTAAACCCTTCTCCTTGATTTCAAATCTTGAATGCATCCCTAGTTCTTTCATATTATATCTTCTTCTAGTAAGTTATTGAAATGCATACTTTTCATTCATAAAAATGGCTACTTTTTTTGAGCAATTCCTAGGTGTCAAGTCTGAGAATTAACCCTACTAGTTAGGTAATAAGTTAGTCTGTTTTGTGGATGCTGAGAAGAGACAAGATTCCTAAATCAGAGACGAAGAATATTTTATAACTCATACTATAGCAAGCATTAGGAGCATCAACATGTGTGTCAGTTCTCCTTGGCCCCTAAATCTCACAGGAGTAATTGTGATAAGGGCCCACATGGATGCTGTGCACATAACCAGATTTCACTGTAGCAAGGGAACACCAGATCTCAGGAACTCATCGTTTTGTAACAAACAGTAAACAAGCACGCTCTTAGTTCCAGAGGGAGACATTCCTTCATCTTTCAAGGTTGCTTGCTGCAAGCACAACTCTGAGAATGACCCTGACAAACAGCGTTCAGGGCTTTGCAATCTTGGCACACCTAGCAACAGGTGCAAGGCTCAGGGCTCATGGCATATTGCCTCTTCCAACACTATCTTCCAGAACAACATCAAATACTTTAATAGGGGCATTTTTTAACTGATTTATTATGACGTAGCTAACATTGTATGTGCATTTTACTCCTTATAGCTTCTTAAGGTTTCATGGAGACATTAACAGGGTTGCCTCTGGGCAGCATTACAAATTGGGTACATTTTGGTTTTGTACCACATCTTCCTGTGGACACCACTTTTCCTTAAGCAGTTCTCCACTTTCAAGCCATAAACTGCAATGGTCCTAACCTCATCTTTGACTGCCCTTCTTGTCCTGCTCCCCTGCCTCAGTCCTGCTACTTCCTTTTCCCTCTTTGCCCAGAAACAAGATTTCCCTATGTTGTGGTCATTCTCTTACCGACCTTCTTTTTGATGAGATAGTCGCAGAGAGGCAAATCAACATTAAAACATGTTAAATCATAAAAGGGCAACTCACCAGAGAAAATAACGTTTTATTTTAAGGCAGAACATTTGAAGACATGCTGCTTTAACCGGGTAATAACCTGAGTGGTGGAAATTTGGGATTTCAAGAATATACAATTCTATATGCCTCCTCTGTGCATGATCAGCCTTGGTAAGGAATAAATGTAGTTTTGATTTTATATGAAGCATTGATTTTGTGTTCTCTAAGAAGAAAAGATATTTTGAGTTATAGATTTAAATGTCATTTTGTTTTTACTCCCTATTGTTCAGGGGTTTGTGAGATGTAGTTTTTGATCTTAGTGAAAGCTAAGAGCGGTCATGACTAACTCTTTATAAGCGTTCATAATATCAGGTGTTGCTCCCCTACTAATAAGCAAATTATTACCCAAACCATACTTTTTAATGGCAGTGCTGCTGAGGGAGTTGACTGCAACACGTTTGAATGTGGAAAGTGGAGCTGTACATAGGCCACCGAGCAGCCGTTCCGTGACCTAACGCTTCTATTGGCACCTGCATTTCGGGTCTGTAATGTTTTCCTAACTGTGTTTTCAAGACCCAAGTGATTTTAAATGAAACTACTGCATTCATAAAAATGGGAAACTGTAAACTAGCATAAATGTCAGTTTTTATGTTGATATTTACATTCGTCCCATGGAGAGACTGAATTGTTTAGCAATGTGATTTAATATTTGGGGGTCAAATATTTTGGTAACATTCACAGATCAATAAATTAGACACATTCCATCTTAAATGATCAGGCATAGCTTCATTTCCCAATGTGAAGCAAACAAATTTTCCAGCAGGGAACATTCCCTGCAGAATTCTTAATTGCACTGATGCTATAGTGGTATTACATTTTAACTACAACTGTGTTAGATTTTCAAGCATCTCAGAGGTTATAAACTAGTCATTAAAATTCATTCCTGTTGGCAATTTGGTCTGCAGAGGCTTTACCGGGAAAAGCACAGTCTAATATTTATGTGATTTCCATTTTAACACAACTATTTGAATTACTTGAAATACTGTAGCCTTTGTGCTCTGCTCCTTTTCTTATCCCCTCGCAGGAGCTCCCACTGTATTATCTGTTAAGGGTGAGATTACCTACATTAGAAAAGTGTTTTTTCTCCCTTGTGATTTCTCCTACAAAGGGCCCATGTGATGGAGGCATGTTGCTTAAGGTGATTGTGGGAATGCCATTTTTTCTACTATTCACATGAAGGAAATATGTGGAGGATATAAACTGTGTGAACCGCCTCAGAAATAAATATTAGAGAAGTCTGGTACTATTTATTTCCATATCCTTACAAAATAATAGCCCAGGCAGTTATTAGGGAGCTGCCTTAAAGAGGTCAGGTTGCAGTTCTTAAGACATTCATTTGTCTCTCCTTTCTGGTCCTTTTTGATTTTCCTTCCTAGAGTGTTATTAGTACTCCAACTTGTCTAATAGTCATCACCTCATTCATTTCCCCTTTGAGTGGGTGATATTTGACAGCATGTTCCTCCCTTTTCTTCCCAAGCATTTAGCTCAGCACCCAACAGTTAATAGATACACGAGGAAATGTAGGGAATGAATGTTCTTATAAATTTGTTTTATTTCATTTTAACTTGAGAGATTTGCTTTAGGCAGACCTTGACAGACTTTAATTCCAGTCTATTTGATTATTTTGGACCCAACTGAAAAAAAATTTACTGATTATTTATTTGGCAAAGAAATTATTAAGTATCATCAGAAACTGGAATGTGTGATGCAATCTCTGTCCTTCAAAAATTTACAAATAATAGGGTGGGGAATAAGAACATTAAGAAAAATATGATGTACTATCTAAAAGTTATAAATAAAAACCAATGAATCTAAAGGGTCAGACCCAATTTATATGAGGTGAAACATATTCATGGAATATTTGATATATGGGTTTGAAAATGAGGTGGAAATTACTCGGGATGACTTGAGATAAAAAATTTTTGATCAGGGGAGTGACATAATGAGATGTTAGAAAGATTAATTTGGTAGTGGTGTATGGATAGATTTGAACAAGGGTGAATTAGAATGCAAAATGACTAGAAGGCAGGAGAGGGGTTAGGAACCCATTGAATACTTTAAGTGAAAGGCAGGTGATGGTATCCTACACTTCATGTTACCACTGAGATTCTTGAAAGTGAACAAATTTGGGAGACATTGTTGAAGCAGAATTAGCAGAATTTGACAAGGAAGATGAGTTGAACATGACTCTAAGGTTTTGAGCCTCCATGATTCGGAAAAAAAGTTGGTGACATGAGCAGAAATAGGAAAGGCAGCATGAGGAATGGCACAGGGAGACAAAGAGGGAGGAAAGAGAGTGACATTGAATGTCTGTGTGTTTAGGTATTTGAGATGCTGGGAAACCTCTTGGGTCTAGTAAGGTAAAAAACTGTCATGTAGGCAGATATGGCTAATAAAGAGGATGCCATTAGTTTGATAGACAAGTGGTGCTGTTAGTTGCCAGCTCTATGACCTAGGGCAAGTTATTATCTGACCCCATCTGGTTTTCATTTTCCTTGTCAGTATAAGAGAGAACTGGCTTTAGTAAAAGCTAGCTTAATAGATTGATGCACCCTTTGGCAGGTACAAAGTGGTTTGGAACCAGTTGCCAAAAGAATTTGTCCTAGGTTTTCTACGTGCTTTGGGTCAACCCTGTTATCTCGCTATGGTCTGTCTCAAATCTTAAAGATTTGCTGTTCCTGTGATCACCAAGATTGCCCAAGTTAATGCTCATGGATGCCCTCAGAACGTTTGCCTTCTGGACCACGAATACGCATAGTGAAAAAGAGGCCTTTATAAGAGTATGCTGTTAGCTTCCCAAAAGCCTACTCCCACTAAAATAAAGGCACAATTGACTCCATGTCTTTTTACTCCTTTTCTACCTTCTGGAAAAAAAAAAAATGATAAAGAATGACCTTGAAGTTTTAATGGAAAAAAGATGAAAGAAATCCTGTATTAATTTCCTTGTTTTTATAGGAAGTTCCTCATTGTAGGACTTGGGTCCACCTTTTCCTTTTTAAGCACCTACATCTTCATCCATCAACATTTGCCTGAACAGAGTGATGTTGCCACTCGTTAGTCAGTAGTGGCCTCAAAATAGAGATTAAAAAAAATGATAAAAATGTTGCTCAGCTGATTCACCTGCATCTGATTAAAAAATCTGATGTTCTGTTTGGGATATTTTCTTGTATAATTAGAATGTAGAAGTTTGGTGTTTACAGCTGGGAATATTTCCCTGCTGGCTTTCAGTTCATTTTGTTTCTCATTAACCTTTATAAATATTCTAAACGGAAATACCCTTTTATTTAGGATACAGTGCTTTCTTAGCTAAAGAATGAAAGAAAGCTTTAATATTGCTGTTATGTTCCTGTATCACCTATCCTGGGAAAAACACAGAGGAAAGCAGTGTGGCATTCTTGGAAAAAGATTTTGGAGTTACAAAGACCTAGAATTCCACTTTGGCTCCGTGACCTGGTTGCTGTGTGACCTAGAGCAGATTATTATTCAGCCTTTCTAGGTTTTACTTTCTTCATTGGTGTGATGCAGTTAATACCTGTGTGTTCCAACAGTTGTTAAGAGGATCAAATGGTATAATGGTGGCATTTGTCTTTAAGCACAAGAGTTCTAGAGTTATACTCCATAGGACCAAATCCTGGTTATATTCTTTTTTTTGTATTTGTTTTGTTTTGTTTTTGTTTTTTTGAGATGGAGTCTTGCTCTGTCTCCCAGACTGGAGTGCCGTGGTGCAATCTTGGCTCACTGCAACCTCTGCCTCCCGGGTTCACACCATTCTCCTGTCTCAGCCTCCCGAGTAGCTGGAACTACAGGTACCCACCACCATGCCCAGCTAATTTTTTGTATTTTTAGTAGACAGGGGGTTTCACCATGTTAGCCAGGATGGTCTCGATCTCCTGACCTCTTGATCTGCCCGCCTCATCCTCCCAAAGAGCTGGGATTATAGGCATGAGCCACCGTGCCCGGCCAAATCCTGGTTATATTCTTGTGAAGATGTTTTACTTGCCTAAGATCCTTTACTCATCATAAAATGAAGATTATAACAGCACCTACCTTACAACCTTCTTGTGAAGATAAATAAGTGAAAACGCACATTGACCAGCAAATATTAAATGTTCAATAAATATTAGCGAACTTGATTAGTACATACTAGGCACTCAGTAAATAGAAACTTCTCTCCTTTTCCTCCTTCACGTATCAGGGTGTCTCTTCCATAGTTTAAGCAAATAATCCTTCAGAGTTTCTCTTTCATACATTAAGTAAAGCAACTCTTGGGCTATAGGAGAAAACAATTCTAAGATCTTTGCTACTTATCTACAAAACAGAGGATTGTTTGCTGATTTTAGGTATTGCCTTCTTTTGAATATAAGGCTTGGAAACTTGAAGGCCGAAGGAAAGTGTCATTTCTTTAGAGCAGTTGTAAATGTGTACAGTATTCTAGTTATCGAAATTGCAAGCTACCGTGCCTACCCCAATCTATTCGTCCCAGTTTCAAACATATTTTGAAAAACCCTTTGGGTGCTATCTTTCTTTTTAGTTATCCCTGGCCTTATTTCTTTCTTTCTTATGAGAAAATTTCTCAGCCTCCTCAAGGCACTGGTTTCTCTTATGACAGCTTTGAAACTTGTAGTTTTATTTACATTTTATTTGGGTGAAAAAGCACTTTGGCTAGTAATGCAGCAGAATTTAAAGCCAAATAATTAATAACCAGTTCTGCAGTTTACTCTCCCTAAACAAGAAATGATATTAATAATGTAGGAAATAAAATGGTCTAGAATTTTCAAGAATTCAGGACATAAAAGAATAATCAGAGCCCCCAGTACAGCTGAAAATGAGCAATTCCACATTTATCTATTTGTTTACCCAATCTCAGTGTGCAGTCACTCAGTGCCTAATGTAGGCAGAATGTTTTAGCAGTAATATAAATACTAGCAATAGTCACTGATGTGGAATAAATTGGGTCCTCCTCCTTCAAATCCATATGTTGAAGCCCTAGATCCCAGTATCTCAGAATGTGATGAGATAGGATCTTGAAGGAGGTCATGAAGTTGAAATGAGGCTGTAAGGAAGAGTCCTAGTCCTATCTGACAGGTGACCTTATAAGAAGAGAAAATTTGGACCTAGAGAAGCTAGAAATGCACATACGTAGAAGAAAGACCATGTGAGGACACAGAGAGAAAGCAGTGTCTACAAGTCAAAGAGGGAGGCCGCAGAAGAAATCAGCCCTCTGAGTAGCTTGATTTTGGACTTCCAGCCTTCAGAACTTTGAGAAAATAAATTTTCTGTTGTTAATGCCACCCTGTCTTTGATATTTCATTATGAGATTCCCCTAACCTAATAAAGTAATATTTTAAATTGGTATTACATTTATACTTTTGTAAAATTCATGTTGTTTATAGTGGCCAAGAGCATTGACCCGGAGCCAGACCTCATGGGCTCTAATCTACCCTCTGTGTGACCTTAGGAAGTTTTCTAGCCTTTCTGTGCCTCAAATTCTTCATCTGTAAAATGGAGTTGATGATAGTATTATTTAGGAGGTTTATTATCGGTATTAAATGAGTTACTTTGTAAATCACTTTTAACAGTGCCTGGTATACAATAAGTACTAAACAACGATTTCTTAAAAGTAAATGCATTATATAATCATTTTATTCTTCTTAAATTCTGTGAGCTGTGGGGAGGGAAAGAAAGGGATGTAATATTTACTGAATCTATTATGTGGTAAAAAATGTGATGGCGATTCCACTCGCATTTGCACTTGGGAGATTACATTTTTGGCCACATTTACATACTGCAAGAAGTGGTGGGCTTGGGACACTCTCTCATCTTGAATCTAAATCTATCGTTCTTTTTTCTATTTGTCATTACCCTTCTCTACCAGTCACAATGGTGATGTCTAAATAAAATAAAAAGGATAGTAATCAAACTAGGTATGGTATCAACCAAAGTTTACCCAGAGAAACAGAACCAGCAAAACACATACATACACATCTAGATGTGTATAAGAGACAGGTATATGTGTGTGTGTATTGCTGGTTCTGTTTCTCTGGGTGAACTTGGGTTGAGATATATATGTGTGTGTGTGTGTGTGTGTGTGTGTGTATGTATTGCTGGTTCTGTTTCTCTGGGTGAACTTTGGTTTATATATGTGCGTCTGTGTACAGTGAGTGTGTACATATCTATACACATTATCATCTATGTGTCTATTTATCTATCAATCACATGCATCCATCTATGTAATGATGCACTGGCTTATGCAATTAGTTCTGGGGCAGACAATGAGTAGACAGAGACCCCATGGACACAAACTGGAGCTTGTTTCTCATAGGTGGAGTCTCTCTCTTAAAGAGTAAGTTGTCTTTTTAAAAGGCTTCCAATAAATTGTCAGCTCCACTGGGGATCATCCACTTAATTTAAAGGCTACTGATTAGGGAGTTTAATTATATCACTAAAATACCTTCACAGCAGCATCTAGAGTTTGATTAAATAACGGGGAAAAAGTATCTGCTTATTACAAACTGGCTGCTATTTCCTCTCTATCCTCCGTCTCACAAAAGAAAAACAAATATCTTTCATAGCTCACCTATCTTGAAACATACCAAAAGGGGGATTCTGGGAAATGTAGGTTAGCTTGGCACACCATGAAGCCATTGCAAATATTAAAAGAAAATGAGGCTATAATTTACTGTGCAAGGAACTGGGGCACATTTTAAATTGAGCTTCTTATTTAACTCTCATAATAACCCTTGAAATAATAGTACCATGTTATGAATGAAAAAACAGTGCCCCAAGTTACAAATCAAGTTAGTATGAGAGCCAAAACTAGAATTCAGAGCTGACTCTGAAGTCTATCACATTTAAGAGTAATAGAAAATAACTCCAAACTACCTTCTTAAATTATGAGGTAACTTTAGGAAAGAAGAGAAATCAATGTTGGTTGGGATATGATAGCCAACCTACATTTTGAGCAAGTAAGAAACATGAATTAGCAGAAGAGAAGCTACAATTTTTAGTGCCCTCACCAAATTCTGTTTACAAGCTCTTAAGATTTTCTTTTTGGGATAGTTGTGCATTTATAGGATATTAAGAATTGCTATTTGCAGAAGAATGTGTGTGTGTGTGAGTGTGTGTGTGTGAGAGTGTGTATGAGTGTGTGTGCGTGTGTGTCTGATAACCTCCTTTAAGAATGGTATCTCTTAGTTTTATATTTTGAATAACTCCTTAGTGAACCAGACATTGCCTTTTCAGGTTCTGTGATGGATTTTGTGACACCTGAATTAATACTATTTATGAAACAAAGTTAAAATGCCCATATTTAAGTATTTCGTAATGACTGGGCTGCCTATAAATTGGTAGGTAGAATCAGCACCATCATAATTATTACTATTTTGTGTTTTAGTATATGTCAATAATTCTACTTAAAGCCTTTGCATACCACACTCTATTTAATCCCCTCAGCAACTTCTTGGAGTTTGCAGTACCCTCATTGCATGGATAAAGAAATAAAGGTTTAGAAAGAGTAAGCAACTTGCTCCAAGTTTATCACCTTGTGTATTGAAGTATCCAAGTGCAACCCAGCTCTCGCTAATTCCAAAGCTCAAATATTCACTCACTGAGCAAACAACACCTCCTCACCCCCAGAATCTTTCAGTGATATTCAGTTTATTAAAGTTGTAAAACTGTCTTATCCCCTTTAAAAAACAGGGTACCAGGATTTTAAAAGATACTTTTAATGAAATTATTGTATTGATTTAAAATCAGTATACTCAAAGTATAAGTGAGTGACTCTTAATCTTTTGAAATATTGTTTCAAACACCTGGAAAACTTACCTTTGTGAGTTTTTATTTTATTGCTTTTTGGTGAGAATAGTGAAGCCACAAAGCCAGCTTCATTGGATCTCTGACATACATTCTAGTCTCATTTTCTACTGATCTCTCATGATCAATTCTAATTCTGTAAGAATATCTTGGCTGGGCACGGTGGCTCATGCCTGTAATCCCAGCACTTTGGGAGGCCAAGGCAGGCAGATCACAAGGTCAGGAGATCAAGAGCATCCTGGCTAACACGGCGAAACCCCATCTCTACTAAAAAAGACAAAAAATTAGCCGGGTGTGGTGGCTGGCAGGCGCCTGTAGTCCCAGCTACTTGGGAGGCTGAGGCAGGAGAATGGCGTGAACCCGGGAGGCGGAGCTTGCAGTGATCCAAGATCGTGCCACTGCACTCCAGCCTGGGCAATAGAGCAAGACTCCTGTCTCAAAAAAAAAAAAAAGAAAAAGAAAAAGAAAAAAAAGAATATCTTTAAGTGCACACACAATGGATTTTCAGAACATAATATTTTTATGAGTAAATAATCTACAGTTATATCATCATTTGACTGTAATTACAAGTGTTAGTTACTTTGGAGACAATAATTTGACTCTCATATATATTATGGCAGAACATAGGGTAGTATACAAACACAGAGCACATTTGGTAGACTCCTGTTTTTAGTTCTGTAGTTAAAAAATAACATTGGTCAAATTTAGTATAATCCTCTGCTTTTATAATGGCTGTTTAAAAATATATGAAAATACTAATATAGATTGGTCTTCTTTGAGAAAATTAGGACTGTACAATGTGCATGTGTGCTATGGAATTTCAGCATATCACATCTCAGTGATAAGCAATAATGACTATAGTAAGCTATGACAAATTCAGTCCAAATTTCAAAATGGGGTTCTAGTTAACAATAGAAGTTTAAAGGTTACTGTAATTAATGCATGTGCTTGCAGTATTTTAAGTGTATTCATGTATGTTCAGACTTATGAGGCATTTAAATCATTTTAGACACACACTCAGAAACCACTTCCATTGTATTTAATAGCTGAAGACTGTATTTTTACCTGGAAAGTAGAATTTATATCAGAACTGCCTGTTGTGTAGTTAGTTCACCACGAGTTCTTTGGATATCAATAGTTTGAACATGTAGTTCCAAAACTTTAAATCCCTTAGAGAAAAGACGCAATTTGGTTTCTAGATGAATAGGCCAACTTTAAGGAGTAATTAAAAAAATAGATAGAAAACTTAAGCTCACTGATCAATAAGAATGATCCTCAAGCTTAGCAACTTGTCCAGGTTTCTAGGCTTATATTTTCATGGCAATGTGAGTTGATTTCTTTTTTTCTTTATCAGCCTATGTTTCCATCCACACAAAGTAATGTAAATTAAAGATCTCTTTCACAATGCAATTTTTTTCCTCCTGTGGAAAAAGCATAGTATTAGAATAATGCTTCCCAAAGTAAGGAAGAATAAAAAAGGTAAGTGCTCTCTCCATAAGTAACCTCATTAATGAAATGGATGCACATTTTGGTAATTTGGAAAGAAACATACACACACACACACAAATAACTAAAAAAAAAACAAAAAAAAACCCAAAAAAAAACAAAAAAAAACTCTTGCTAAAGGAATGGATGACCACTGCACTTTGCCTGAGATATTACTTTTCTATGATAAGAACACGGCTAAAGTGTTTATTAACTCTTCCTAAAGCCTTCAATCACAGCAAACAAATTTTGACAAGAGACATACGGAACAAGCACCTTGAAGGAGATGGTTTTCTTGTGAGCAGAGAGACATTTAAGAAGGACTGTGTTACTTCTGGGAGAGAGAGTAAAAGAGGAAAGAGGAGAGGGAGGAAGGAAGAGAGAATAATAAAGGCTCACATCTTTATTTAAATTAGCATTTGCCTGCTGAAATAGAATTCTGACTTAGTCTTCACATAAGCATCATGAGATTATCTGGGAATCTGGTTTTAATTAATGGGCCTAGATACAGCCGAATTGAATGAAAGCAACCTCTTTTGTGAGCAATGTATTACCAAAGCTGTGCTGACCTGAAATGAGGGTGGTCAGAAAGGACTGGCCCAGCCAGGGATTTCTTGGGAAATCCAAGCTTCTAAAGCCCACCTTTCACTCTGATTATTCAAATGATAATATACAGACAGGGGAGGGAGGAGGCGGGTATCAAGATGACCTTCATGCCTATAGTGAACTCTCCAGTGAATAAACAAGAGTCGCCATGAATCAGTCACATAAATTGTAAGGAGGAAGAATGAAATAAGGCAGATTAGAAAATGTGTCTCCATTTGGGATATCATCCTGAAATCTAGCTCCATCAAAGTTCATTTGCCTCTCATCTTTAGTATCCTTGCTCAATATTCATTGAAAGAAGAAGAGAAGTAAAGCAACCAATAGAACTGGCTTCCTAAAAACCCATTTTCCCCTTCCTCCTTCACTGCAATGTAAGCTCCATCTCAGTTTCAGTAGAACTAAAACATATTGAGGGTCTGCTATAGGCAAAGCACCATGCCACCTTCAGAGAAGTGTACAAAGAAAATTGACACATCGGTCAGTGCTATGGTTTAAATGTGTCTCCCAGAGTTAATGCGGGAAACTTAATTCCCAGTGCAACAGTGTTGAGAGCTGGGACATTTAAGAGGTGATTAGGTCACCTTAATGGATTAATGTCATCTCAAGAGTTGGTTAGTTATTATGGGAGTGAGCTTCTAATAAAAGGATATATTCAACCCTCTTCCTTCGTGCTGTCTCTTGCTCTTTCTTACCCTTCTGTCTTCTGCCATGTGATGATGCAGTAAGAAGGCCCTCACTGGATGTTGGCCCCTTGATCATGGACTTCCAGCCTCCAGAAGCCCTTATTTCTTATGAGAAATAAGGATCTGTTCTTTATGAATTACCTAGTCTTGGGTATTTTGTTATAGGAGCACAAAATATACTTAGAAATTCAGGTTTTAGGAAAAGCATTCAGGAGGAAGTCAGAAGCCTTGGATTTGATTCCATTCCTATTCCTAGCTCAATGATTTTGAATGAATTACTTGATTTCCCTGAGCCTCAATGTCTTCATCTGTAAAATAGGGATACTAATAGTTGCCACTGTCATCATCATTGTCATCTTTTCTTACGGGATACTAAGCATCCTGAAAGCAAATATATGAAAAAAGATTTATAAATTTAAAAGGACTATATGCTGCTCATTGTTATTATTATTGTAAAACCACCTTTGTCTCATATAAAGTGCCGTTCTCCAAGTTATTCCCCTATCAGTCTGCCTTTTCTGGAATTTCACAACCCTGTGGACAGATGGTAGTGACCTAGAAAAGAAAAACGTACACATCTTTTTTTGGAAGTCTCACTCTCCTGCTAGATAATCAGCTCTCGCATCTGAATGACTACACACTGTTTATGATGATTGCCAGTTGGTGTTGCTTTGGGTTTAATAAGGGAAAGTATGGTGGTGAAAAGAACCCTCTTATGGGCAGCTAAATCTCAACTCCTGGGTTTAGTCTACTAAACAGTAGACTGAATGTACAGTCTTATAATTATGACTTCCTTAAATAAAAGCCCCATAGTGACTATGGAGAGTGAAGGTTATTCAGTAGCCCACCACATAATACAGACCACATGAATTTAATGTTGGCTATGTTAAATACTTATTATTTTTTTCTCAGTAGTTAATAAACTATAGAAAGCCAACACAATCTTTTGAAATAATGCATACTCTAAAAACAGTTTTCATGTCCTTGCCTAGGAAACCCTTGTAGATTAATTACTGGACTGGTAAGAGTCTGTTCTGGCAGAGTTACTTTGGTGTTTTAACAAAAATAGGGTATTATATGATTCAGCACAATGATTAAGAACCTGGATTTTGGGAGCAGACTGTCCTGGGTTCAAATCCAACCCAGCCACTTCATACATGTGTGACTACTCTTAGCCTCAATTTACTGTAATAGTATCATCATCAAGGCTCGTTGAGAGGACAAAATGTGATAATGGGTAGAAACGCATTGGCAAAGTTAATCGTCAATACTGAATTTTCTATTTGCTATCTATTACCATATAACGAATTACCTCAAAATTTAGTGGCTCAAAACAATAAACACTAATTATTGTACAGTTTCTGTAGGTCAAAACGGAGCAGATATAGGTGGTTCTGGGTGGGTCTTTAATGAGGTTGCAGTTAAGAAGTTGGCCAGGTTGGCTGGGCACGGTGGCCCAAGCCTGTAATCCCAGCACTTTGGGAGGCCCAGACGGGCAGATCACAAGGTCAGGAGATCGAGACCATCCTGGCTAACACAGTGAAACCTCGTCTCTACTAACAAATACAAAAAACTAGCCGGGCGAGGTGGCGGGCGCCTGTAGTCCCAGCTACTCGGCGGCTGAGGCAGGATAATGGTGTGAACCCAGGAGGCGGAGCTTGCAGTGAGCTGAGATCCGGCCACTGCACCCCAGCCTGGGCGACAGAGCGAGACTCCATCTCAAAAAAAATAAAATAAATAAATAAATAAATAAATAAATAAGTTGGCCAGGTTTGCAGGCATCTGAAGACTTGACTTGGGCTGGGAGATCCACTTCCAAGATGGCGTACTCACATAGCTATTGGTATGAGGTGTTAGTTCCCTGCTGGCTATTAGCAGGAGGCCTCAGGTCCTTGCCACATGGACCTATCCATAGAGTTGCTCGAGTGTCCTCACAACATGGCAGCTGCTTTCTGCCAGGGCAGGTTATACAAACAAGAGCAAGATGTTAGTCACAAGATCTTTTATGACCTAGTCTTTGAAGTCACCCTCTACCATTTCCATGATATTCTATTGCCTACATATTAGCCGTATTCAATGTGGAGGAGAGTGGCTACAGAAAGAGCATAAATATTACGAGGGAGGAATCATTGGAGATCATCTTGGAAACAGGCTACCACAGATGGTAAAGGTGATATCTATTTTGTATATTGCATTCAGAAAGTCCCAAAGGTAAACTCTCTAACCTCAAAGTACTGAAAGGAAGTAAAGAGCTGATGTGTGTGATATGATAAAAAGGGACCCAAAAGAAGATGCAGACAAAAATAAAACCCTTCTCATGAGCACTAATAAAGTCAAATCTTCACAATCCTTCTATTCTGGATTTAGCATTTAATCAAAAATCCCATTTCTCTTTGTATAGCTAAGGTCATGATCTAAGTAATCAGGTTTTTCTGACCTGAAATGAAACATTTCATAAAATATCCAAAAGAAAAGATAATATGTTTTAAAAACCCTTGAACCTGTTTTAAAAAAGGGGGGTGGTTATTACTTTAAAATACTTTTCTTGTCAGTTGAATACGTTTAATCATACTCTGTTGGAGATGAATCATACATGGTGAGGTCTAAGTTTCTTTTCCAATTCTGTTGTACCCAGAGGTATGTTGAAGTGTTTTTCTTATCAACTTTGCTTTTATTTTTCTCTCTTGTAGTGTTGTCACAATTCTTTATACTATTTTATTCTGAGTGGTGGTGGATGTGACAGAGCTTAGCAAAGCAGGCCTACTGTGACAAGAATGGGAAATGTAATGTACTATAAATGGTGGTTTCCCACTGTTAATGAGAATATTTACTAAAGTCCTATACATTGAGTATTCTGTGGGTCAGGAGTAGTCATAAGCCCGGAGGAGCACGTCAATGTAGGCATCATGTCACTCTGCCATCTTCTAGCTATGAGATCTTGAAACTGCGAGAGGTCCTAGGGTAAAATAATAAAGAAATGCACACACACAAACACACAGACTTTTATATAACGAGATTAAAATCCAGTAAGAGAGATAGGCATATTTATAAATAACTATAAATTAGTATGCATATCACAGTTATATGGGCAAAATATCAGCTTACCTAAAATGTAATGGTTGTGTGTGATAGTAAGCAATCAGTTCCAAAACAAGACTGTTAGGATTTAAAACTAATCCATAAAAACTGCATTTAAATTAATCCATAAAAAGGAGTTGGTTCAGGCAGACAGAAAAGGGAGAAAGGCACTCCAGTTGGGGCACAGCTAGAGAAAGGTATGGAAGAAGTTATGGAATGACGGATGCTCTTCAAACACTGTTGCTTGTATTTTCTTCCCAGTTTCTAAAGGAAGCCCAGGAATGAGTTTGTGCACCTCCTCTGTGCTTCCATCGCACTCCTAGCAATATAGGGTAGAATTCAAGAGCAGAGACTCAGAAGTTAGATCTCTCCATGCCTCAGTTTTCTCACCTTTAAAATGGGAGATTTTTGTAAGCTTAACTGAACGAATATGTTTAAAGCCCATTACAACAGTGTGGAATGTATGCTCTGAAAGTTAGCTACTAAGTAATCATCACAATATACTATAATTGTGGGCTTGCTTATCTGTATCTTCTGTTGAACTACAAACTGATTTATTTTGAATAATGTCTCAAAAACAATAATCACATCAGCAAAAACATTGTAGGCGAGTGAATCTCAAGGTTCACTGCATCAGGGTCCATCATCACCCAAGAGGGGGAAGTACTTTCTGTCTTGGAAGTGGGCTGCAGTGATCAAGAGAGGAAGACAGGCTGACATGCTCTGAAAGCAAGGTCTGACTTTGGCCCATGAGTTGCTGGGTCCACATGTCAAAAGCATCAAGTGTGATCAGGCAAGAAAGACTGCACTGGTTTAATCTCCTTAGGCCCCTGGCAAGAGAAAAGAGAGATTGGGCGTAGGGTGTGGGAGAAAACCTGGGAAATAAGGTTGCTGAGAAGGCAGGAAGAGTACTGTAAACTTTTATTCACCTCACTGTTTCCCATCCAGCCACTTCTTATGGCAGCAACAGATGTATGTTGCCTTAAGGTACCACACTTTATAAGCCATTGAGGTGTTTGAGAATTATTGTTAGAATAATAGCTATATGTATTCTATATTCTCGGATGTCTGGGTCAAAGTAGCTCCTGAGAACTTTAGCATATGTGAATATTATATCTTCTGGGAAAGGTTTAGTTATTTAGTACCAATCTCATCATTAGGTCCAGGGTCATCACAAAGCTGCATTTATATTTTGCCCTTTTATTCCCAGCGCTAACATTTAAATGAGGTCACTGTAGTCATTTGAGCACTATTAAGTTGAGTTTAAACATGGTCCTTCATTCTTACATCTCAGTGTGTGATCAGAAAGCTAAAGGGGAATATTCTTCACATTGTATCTGAAATTGCTCATGTCAAGCACTTGTTTCTAGCTCTCTCTACCTTTCACTTGCCTTATAGCTAAGATATTATTGTATTAACCATTGAATTTTTGTTTTTGACATTATTTGTAATGGTAAATTTAGGAAATACAGAAATAGAAAAAAAGAAACTTTAGAAGTGTATCACAATTCAAAACTCAGAGATAACAAACACCAATTACCTTATTTCTAGTATTTTTTTTTTCTGCTATTACAGATGGTGTTGTTAAGAACATTTTTGAACATGTTCTCTGGTGTACATATGAAAGAAGTTCCCTAGAGTAGAGCAAAAAGTTGTTTGGAGCAGTATTGCTGGATCTCAGAATAGTCACAACTTTACCTTTGGTAGATAATGTTGAACTCCACTGTGGCTGAAATTATTTATACTGCACCAGTAATGTAAGGGTTCTATTGCTCTTAATTCTCATCTACAGGCTTATTAGGTTGGTGAATAAGTAATCGTGGTTTTACCATTAAAGTAATTAAAAGTAATGGCAAAAACCGCAATTACTTATACACGAACTTAATACACATTAAAAGTTATTTGCTTTTTGAATTATGAGTCAGTTTTTTCATGTTCATTTAATTTTTGTGTGTCTTAATTGACGATTTGACATTCATAGTCTTTGCGCATTTTGGGCATCGTTTTCTAAGTTGTAGTTGCTCTAAGTTAAGCACTAGTGATTCAGCTTCCAAGTATTAATACACTTATATAGTCCTCTTCTACATTGTTTTCGTGTTTTCCTGTGTGATTGGTAGAATGTGACTGAAGTGATGGTATATAACCTTCAAGCCTAGGTCATAAAACACAATTTGGTGCCTTGTGGACCATCTTAGATCACCCTTTTTATGGAAAGCTAGCTGCCATGTTGTGAGGACACTCTAGGAGCCCTAAGGAGGGCTTCCTGTCAATATCATGTGAATGAGCCCTTTTGGATGTGAATCCCACATACAGCCTGCGTCAGGGCTTAAAATGACTGCAGCCCCAGCCAATATCTTGACTGTAACCTCATGAGATGCCCCTGGTCAGGGCCACCCAACTACGCTGCTTCTGAATTGCTAAAACACAAAAACATGAAAATAACAAATGCTTGTGGCTTAAGTTGCTAGGTTTTGGAATAATTTATGTACCAATAGAAAACTGATAAAATATTGATTTATAAAAGCTTCTCATACACAACTATAAAAGGATAAAAAATTGTTATTAATCATACATGTAAAAATTTTCTCATTTGTACTGCTTTCTTATACAAAATATATTTTGTCTTTCTAACTAAACTTTTTCCGGAATTCTACTAGAGCTGATACTGATATATTAAACCATTTTTTTCTGTTTGTTTTTCTAATATGTTTTCATCAAAACTTATAATTACAAAATTGTATTAATTTTTTATTGCTGCTAATTGCATACGATCAGGTTGTTTGAAACTGCATTCAGATTACTCAACTTATAATTAGTGTGTTTAACCTATTTTATCTATTTTGAGCAAATGTGTTTTATTTTATTTTATTTATATATATATATTTTTTGAGACTGAGTCTCACTCTGTCACCCAGGCTGAAGTCTGGTGGCACGATCTCGGCTCACTGCAAGTTCTGCCTCCCAGATTCACGCCATTCTCCTGCCTCAGCCTCCCGAGTAGTTGGGACTACAGGCACCCGCCACCAGGCCCAGCTAATTTTTTTGTACTTTCAGTAGAGACGGGGTTTCACCATGTTAGCCAGGATGGTCTCGATCTCCTGACCTCATGATCCGCCCGCCTTGACCTCCCAAAGTGCTGGGATTACAGGCGTGAGCCACCACGCCCAGCTGTTTTACTTTATTGTTGGATTTTTGTTTATTCTCTGTTTTTTGTGTGCTTTCTTGTTGATTCATTTCTTTTACTGAAGTATGTTTTTGGACTGTGGATTCTACACATCCTTATTAAAACTATACTTTGAAGATGTGTTTGTAAAATAATATTTAAGCTAATCTATTTGTCAAGATTAAGAAAACACAAAGACAAATTAACTAATTTTTAAAAGTGTGGGCTACAATGCCATAGTAGGTCATAAAACCAACTTAGAACAGGGTCTCAAGCCCTTTTCAGCTGTGGTGCACATTCAAAACTCATTTTACCTAACAATCAAATATATATATACACACACACACACACATATATATTATATGTATGAATATAAAATAAGATGTTGGATTAAAAAGGTGTTTGTGCTGCATAGTAATACAAAATTAAAAAGGGTTTGTTATTATGAGTTATAGTCAGAATAATTTGAAAAATGTTGATTCTTTTCTCTATAAAAATTGACAAAGTTAACATGTTCTGTTTTTGTCAGTATTCCCCTGCCAACTTCCTAATTTTTATTACTAGTAGTAGGTGATTTTAGATAGAATGAGTATTACTTATTATTTATATGAGATGCATATTTCAATGTTGTCATCTGTATTATTTTTTGTGACAATATTTATATCAAATGTATATTCTTGTTTTATTTAATTGCTTTAAATGCTTACCACCAGTTCTTTGTAACCATAATAACCCTGTTATTGAATTTTTAAATTAGATTTTTCATCAGGTTGGCTATAGAATTTCTCTGAGTAATTTCTTGAGGAAGGTTTTATTATTTTAATAGGATTAAACCTAGGAACTGGAGAAGTATGACTTGAACAACTGTTAAAATTCACAAATATTTATGTACATATACGTATTCATTTGTGTGTGAGTTGTGCGTGTATTTGTAATCAATCTAAGGTGTAAAAGGTTTTGGGTCTTTCTAGCATGCATTTCAAAACTTAATAGACTGAAATGCTTTTTAAAATAACTCTTAGTTAACAAATATTTTAGAAATATCAGTTATTTGCCAAAAATTATTGTAGGCTCTGGGATGCAAAAAGAATATGACATCTGACTATAAATGGTTAACAAAAATATATGGGATGGAATTCATGTGCAGACCTTAATACAATAATGAAGAGGATGATATTAGTTAAATCTTTTCAAGCACTTAATGTGAGTACCTCATGCTATTCTGAGTTCTCTAGGAGTATTAAAATCATTTAGGGGTTAGAGAAACTAAAATTCAGGTGCTAATATTATCCCTATTTTACATTGATGAAATGGAGGCACAGACAGTTAAGTAATTTACTCAAGTAGACAGAAGAACTAGGACTTGATAACAGGTGGTTTAGTTCCAGACCTATATTTTAATTGATATTGAATATAATATGATATAATAAGGTTGAGCTTTAAAATTATTTTAGAATTTCTACACATTTTTAATTAATAAAAAATTTTAGCAGGTGTCTTTTAATTCTAAATAGTGGATTGAGCTAACAGAGATGACCCCTACTACAAATATTTATAAATGCTGATTAAAACATAACCAAACAGCAAAGCATCTAAGCTTAAAATGAAAAACAAGGAGAAATTTTCACAAATTGGAAACACACAGAAAATTTAAAACCAAACAAGTGCTAAAGTTGGAAATGTGGTGACTCTGGGGGAGTGTGGCACAGAACATAACTGAAGCCCTGGAAAGGCTACCATTTTGTGAAAACAAATGAGGAGAAAAACTCTTCCCGCTAGTCAAAGTAAAGCTGTAGAGAATGTGACTTTGTGGCTCTGAACAAGAAAAAGACAGTAGTTGCCTATGAGAAAGTGATGTGGTGCAGGAATCACAGGAGGTGACATTAAGGTAAACCTGGTACTGAGCAAGAGAATGCCTAATGGCTCCCCTTGCAGAAGCAAACACAAAATCCATGGTAGGGATGCTCCCAGGACAGGAAGCACAGGGACTACATGGTGAAAACCTCACTGTGAAAATAAGCTCACAATAAATATTGCTAACCAAATAGTACACTACAAACTGGGGGATTGGCAATCCAAGAATTTCAGATAATAAAACAATAGAAAGGGCTCTAAAAACTTATGTTTAAAATAATTCTGAAGATATAAAAAATATAAATCATAATAAAAAGTTACTATTTAAAAATCTCAGGGTAGAAAAAAATGACAAAACTTTATGAAATGAAAATAAATATACACATTTTATGATATATAAAATATTGAGTACCTGTGATGTATGCAGCTTTTTTTTTTTTTTTTTTTTTTTTTTGAGACGGAGTCTTGCTCTGTGTCCCAGGCTGGAGTGCAGCGGCGAGATCTCGGCTCACTGCAAGCTCCGCCCCCCGAGTTCACGCCATTCTCCTGCTCAGCCTCCCCAGTAGCTGGGACTACAGGCGCCTGCCACCACGCCCGGCTAATTTTCTTGTATTTTTAGTAGAGACGAGGTTTCACCGTGTTAGCTAGGATGGTCTTGATCTCCTGACCTTGTGATCCGCCCGCCTCGGCCTCCCAAAGTGCTGGGATTACAGGCTTGAGCCACCGCGCCCGGCCGTATGCAGTATTTTTTAAGTGTACTGGGAAATATAACCAGGGGAGAAGATTTGATATTGTAGCAAACTCCTGAGAAGAGGGCAAGTGAGTGGTGCAGAGCTCTTGGGAAAGAAAGAGATTTGTAGGCAAAGGGAAGTATATGGGAGAAGAGTAGTTGGTGTGTTCATGGAACTAGAAGTAAGTCTGTGGTCTCTGAGTGGACTAAGGGGCAGAGCAGTGGAATAAAAGGTCACAGAAGTAGCTGAGGGTGGCAGTGGGGCGTGGAGGAGTTTGAAACTGAATGGACCTTCAGTTTTACTTGGAGTGAAATGGGAAGCTATTAGAGGGTTTTGAGTAGTTGTTACATGAGCTGTAAAGTATCTTTACCAGGAATATTGTGGCCACTGCTTGGAGAATAAACTGTAGGAAGAAAAAGGGCAAAATAAATCAATGAGGAGCCTACTACAAATACTTAGGAACTAAATGATGATGGTTTGAACCAGGGTGTAGCAGTGGAAGTAGAGAGAAATAACCTGGTTCTGTGTATATTTTTAAGGTACAGCCAGCATTTGCCTGGAGATTTGATGTAGGTGTTAAGAGAAAGAGAGGGCAGGATGATTAAGCCTATGTAAATCTAACAAGAATCCTAGAAGAAGAGACTAGAAAACGTGGGGAAGAAACAATATTCAGAACAATTTTAGCTAAGAGTTTTCCAGTATAAGTAACAAAAATATCCTCAGGTTAAGGAAGCATATGAAGTCCTGAAGGGGATATTAAAAAACAGATAGTGACAGTGTAGAACATCAAAACAAAGAGATTACCGTTTCAGCAATCAAAGAAGAAAGACAATTAAATAACAAAGGATTGACAATTAAGCTGAGAACAGATTTCCAGGAGCAAAATAGATGCCTGACAATCATGGAATAATATCTTCATAGAGATTGAATAACTGTCAATCTGGATTCAGTGCATGACCAAAGAAATAGAGTGAAACAAAGATATTTTTCAGACACAAATGATTGAGGAAATAATCCACTCAGTGAACTTCACTGAAACAAACTGCTGAAGCATATGCCTCAGGAAAAAGGTCTAGACTATCAGAAGCCAGAACTTACTCATAAATATGAGGTTAAAACTAAATAAGCTCTAACTCAAATAACACCAATAGCAAATAATGTGGAATAATTAAAAACAAGATATCATCTCAAGAAAATGCTTTAAGAAGAAGTGTAAACTCTCATCATTAAGTAGAAGAAAGGACAAAAATGAAAATAAGAGCAAATATTCACATAAATATAAACATAATTAATGTAAATAGACAACAAACATAATGAAGAGGATAAACAAGCCAAAGCTGAATTCTTGAAAAGATGAATAAATTTGATAAACTCTTGGCAAGA
This sequence comes from Mandrillus leucophaeus, assembly GCF_000951045.1. Taxonomy (NCBI): domain Eukaryota; kingdom Metazoa; phylum Chordata; class Mammalia; order Primates; family Cercopithecidae; genus Mandrillus; species Mandrillus leucophaeus. The sequence continues at coordinate 905,580 of NW_012104976.1, read as the reverse complement.
CTTATCAATAAAAAAAGAAAAGGCCCAAATAACCGATATCAGGAATTAGCCATTTCTACAGACATAAGATCATGAGAGCTTATAATGAACAACTTGTGCCAAAATTTTTGAATGTGTAGGTAAAATGAGTGAATTTTCTAGGAAAACTTAAGCCTATTAAATTGATGAAAGAAGAAACATAATTTGAATAGTCTAGTAAATATTAAAGAACTTGAATTCATAGTCAAAATATTTTCCACAAAACATTCCAGGTACAATGTAATTTTTCTGGTGAAATTTACCATCCATTTAGGGAGGAAATAACATCAATCTTACACAAACTTTTTCAGAGAATAGAAAAGACTGGAATCTTACAGCTGCTGAAATATTAAAGGAACTAACTTGATCCTGGTTTTTATCAAATGTGAATTCTACAATTTTCTACAAATATAAATGCTACAATTCTACAATTGTCTATCATGTTGGCATTAATGGATTGTAGAGTTATGAAAAAGTTTTCTAAATTATAAATAACAAATTCCAATCACCCTTACCAGAGGAAAGCCTCTGTCTTAGCGATGAGACATCTTATTAATATTACAAAATCATTGTCACTTTAACAGGTGATCAAAGAGCATGCAGTTGAAAAACAAGATAAAAGTACTATAAGGATGTGTGATAAAAGCCCTTAAGAAAAACTTTTGATGTGTGATATGGTTTGGTTCTGTGTCCCCACCCAAATCTCACCTTCACTGGTAATACTTCCACATGTCAAGGGCAGGACCAGGTGGAAATAATTGAATCAAGGGGGGCGATTTCCCCTATGCTATTCTTGTGATAGTAAGTTCTCAAGACATTTAATGATTTTATAAGGGGCGTCCCCCTTCTCTGGGCTCTCATCCTCTCTCCTGCCACCCTGTGAAGAGGTGCCTTCTGCCATGATTGTAAGTTTCCTCAGGCCTCCCCAGTCATGCAGAACTGTGAGTCAGTTAAACCATTTCTTTATAAATTACCCAGTCTCAGGTATTTCTTCACAGCAGCCTTAGAAAGAACTAAAACAACATGTTTTCTAGATTTTTGTCATGTATTTGATATTTATCAATTTTTCAAAATTTATACTTTTTTCTGATTTATTTTCCCATTTGAAATACACATTTACTTCGTACCTAATTTTGGATTTGTTATTTTTCACTCTCTTTCTTAAAGAGAATATGCTTCAGATGACACAAACCTGGATCCACTTCTGTTCATGGGATTTTTGATAATTACTCAAGGATGTATGTAAAATATGAAGCATTGAGCCTGGCACTTTGAAAGCAATAAATAAATACCAATGTTCTTGTTACAGCATTCTTGGAAAGTGGTTTCTCCAAACATAACAATCTGTGGGGGGGATTTTTATGTCATACTTACATGTTAGAAAAAAATGGCCCCTATTAAGAGATTGAATGGGCTACTTGTTCAACTGAGAGCTACAGGTAATCCAGCAGCACAGAAATCACCTGACTACTTGGCAATAACAATATAGAAAGATTTTTAGTTCAGATAGGAGGTTGGACTAACTTATCTTTCATGTCACTTTCAACACTATAGTGTCATTGTGATATGCTTTATGACTGCACTTTCTTCTCTTGGTCCGAAGAGATCATTTCCGGTAACAGGATTCTGAGCCCGAGGCCAGGATTTTGGAAATGATGAGAGAAGTCAGGTCTCGACCTCTGCGTGCAGGCATGGAAGGACAGTTTTGGGATGGGCTTGAACTGTGTCATAGGAAGATTGAAATGCCTGATTCAAGAGTTGTTTAAAATTCTGTGAAGGGCACATATCAATTCTAACTCTATCAGAACTGATTCAGTCACTCCTTAAATAACACTCTGTGGCAGTATTTAATTTTTTCAGCTAAATATATATCTAGCAAATTATGGAGGCATTTTGCATATATTCATAAGTCACAAGCCTCTGAGATGTGCACAAGTCACCCTGAACCTGAGCCTGTCGTTTTCATGCAACTGTTCTTTTTCCTTCCCTAGGTACATGCCACCAAGATAAATGCTTTTTACAGGATAATGAATTTCTGTCATTCCAGAGGCAGTTAGTTTGATCAGAAATTAAAGTTAAATATAGGTTCAAAGGGGGAAAAAAAGGTAATATTTAACTTTGGAAGGATACATTTGCCTTTTAGCTATCTGGAAAATGACAAAGGATTATTGTATCATTTCCTTTTGCGGAAAACAATTGTCCTCAAAAGAAGGTTGGACATTGCTTTGTTTTTAATATTGGGTCATTTATTTCTTTTCTTTGGCCTTTTCTGTGTTTCTTCTTTGATTAACATACAATCGGTAAATCTATCTGAATACAGGGCTGCGATGAAACGTGCATATGTGTTTGACATTGTTTATACTAGAAACCTATGAGAGGCTATTATATATGGGAGAAAAAAAATGGAAATATCTCACTGTAGAAGTGAGACTCCTGGCAACCCAAAGGATATTTTCCATATACTTTAGTGGAAATAGGGCCTTTTATTCCCAGCATGTATTTCCCACATCATAAAAGTAAAAATTCCTCCTTTGTCAGACTTACTTTATGACTGGTTCTCTGACTATGTCCACACAAATCTAGAACAGCTCATAGCTTCATAGAGTCACTGAAAAAAATCTGTCAAATTGCGTAAAAAATTCTGACTGGCAATTTGACAGAAACCTGATTGGATAACTTTGCATAGTGGGAAGCATTGTGGTTTGTCTTTATCATCCTCAGCTTCTTATATTTGTCATTTTTTAACATAATATTCTCTCATTTGTCAAATTTACTAAGGCATTTGGGTGTCCTAATCACTGTGCTAGGCATGAGGAAAGATCTAAAGATGTAAAGGATTTAATTTATTTTCTCAGGATGTTCACCTCAGTGAGACAGAGGCACAAACAGCTATTATATACAACGTGAGGAAGGCAGGTGGGGCCAGGGTGCATACCTCAAACTAGCTGAGACACACTGGACAGCATGGAAGGAAATCACATCTTGGGTATATCTCTGGATCCATAAAATATGTGAAAAATACAACTTAACTTTTTTCTATAACTTGACAATTTCTTATTTCTGTTGGGGGCTGATTAAAAACTAATTGCAGTTAATTTGCGGCTCACACTCTAACATTTTCCTCGAATCTCATTACATTTCAGGAAGTTTGTTTGTTTGTTTGTTTGTTTGTTTATTTTGAGACGGAGTCTCACTCTGTTGCCCAGGCTGGAGTGCAGTGGTGCGATCTCAGCTCACTGCAAGCTCCACCTCCCAGGTTCACGCCATTCTCTTGCCTCAGCCTCC
>NW_012104976.1:848116-901812 GCF_000951045.1 Mandrillus leucophaeus | reverse complement strand
GGCCCTATCTATCTGTATGTATCTATGTATGATGGAGTGATTTCTCCTCTGGAGTTGTTCTGCCTCATTCCTGAGGATGAGCCCAGGAGGAGGGCCCAACGCCCCTCTGTGGCACATGATGCCTCCCAGAGCTCATTCTGGGCTTGTCCCTTTGACACACATAAAAACACCTCTGTGGCTGTCCTTTAATCTCTGCCTTCTCTTTCAATGGAATACCCTTGAGGGTGAAAGTTAGGGTAGGCCAACTTGTTCTTATGATATTTTTGCCAGTTTGTTGTCTAAGCTGCATACCCTTTGTATTTTCCCCAGTGCCTGAACCTCTAATGCATAAAAATCAGGGGAGAGACTCTCTCTCCGTGTGAGACTGTCACATTCATTTTCTAAATCCTTGAACACAGAAAGCCTGACTGGTGTAATGGGGAGAAATGCCAAATGGAAAAAAAAAAAGAAAATCTGGAAAAATATTTAATTATTGCTTTATGTTATTATCTTACCTCAACATTTACTTTTAGCAGAATATAGTTTTAGACACACCAAGTTGGAAATCGTTTCAAGAGATTAACTGTGAAAGCCTCTCACCAAATGTAGGGATCATCTATTCGCATGGGTAAAGAGCTATCTATGGAGTTCAAGGTGTTTTCTTGGCTGGTAAGTTTTTATGTTGGAATTCAGTCTTTCCTGTTCATGAAGGTTTAGTGCAATACTGCACATTGCTCCCTGATTAAACTTTAAATAAATCTCTTCATATAATTCCTCTGCTCAAAAATGTTCCTTTGTCCTCATTTATTATGCCTTGTCAGGACCTCATTATCTTACTTGGATGAGTACAAAAAGTTTGGAATTGATTCTCTAGTTTCTACTCTTTCTTTGTCCAGCCCATTGTAAACTCTGCTACTAGATTAAGCTGTCTACTTTTATCCTGGCATCCAAGACTTCCCATGGAGCCCACCATGGTTTAGTCTCTGTGCTGTGAAGGATGAACTAAGTGATCTGGGGTGTTGAAACCCCATCCATTCTAAAGAGAGAACGGACTCTTGATAGCTCCTTGGAGATAACCAGTAAGCCTTTGGAATATTTTGCCTGATGAGAGTGTCTTTATATACCTGAGGCCTTGAGATATCCCAGATAGTCTATGCTAAGAGTATGATTTATGGTGGCTGCCTTGGACCATGCTGCTATCAGTTGCATGCCTGGAGGGACTGGAGAATAAGTAACTAAGGTCAGCCATGAAGACCTCCATGCCTACATGACCAACTCTCAATAAAGACCATGGACATTGAGGCTTGGGTGGGCTTCCCTGGCCGGCAATACTCTATACCTGTTTTCACACATTATTGCTGAGAGTATTAAGTGCGTTGGTAAGAGTCCATTGGGAGAATACAACTGGAAGCTTGAATGTAGTCTCTACTGAACTCTGCCCCATGTACTTTTTACCTTTGTTGATTTTATTCAATAACACTTTTTTTTTTTTTTTGAGACAGAGTCTCTCTCTGTCGCCCAGGCTGGAGTGCAGTGGCGCTATCTCAGCTCACTACAAGCTCCGCCTCCCAGGTTCATGCCATTCTCCTGCCTCAGCCTCCCGAGTAGCTGGGACTACAGGTGTCTGCCACCACGCCTGGCTAATTTTTTTGTATTTTTAGTAGAGACGGGTTTCACCATGTTAACCAGGATGGTCTTGATCTCCCGACCTCATGATCCTCCCACCTCGGCCTCCCAAAGTGCTGGGATTACAGATGTGAGCCACCGCGCCTGGCCTATTCAGTAACACTTTGTAATAAACTGAAATCATGAGTATGTCAACGAAAAGAGTCAAACTCTGTAAAATATTTGAAGAGATTTATTCTGAGCCAAATATGAGTGACCATGGCCCATGACACAGCCCTCAGGAGGTCCTAAAAACATGTGCCCAAGGTGGTTGCAGCTTGGTTGTATACATTTTAGGGAAGCGTGAGGCGTCAGTCAAATACATTTGAGAAATATATTGTTTTGGACCAGAAAGGTGAGACAATTCTAAGCAGGGGAGCTTCCAGGCTATAGGTAAATTTAAACGTTTTCTGGTTTACAATTGGTCTAGTTTGTCTAAAGTCCTGGGATTAAGAGAAGGGAAATGTTCAGGTTAAGATAAAAGATTGTGGAAACCAAGGTTCTTTTGAAGTCTTAGAGTGGCTGCCCTTAGAAACATTAGATGACAAATGTTTCGTACTCAGACCTTTAAAAGGTGCTAGACTTTTAGTTAATCTCTTCAGGACTGGGAGGGCCTGAAAGGAAAAGATCTAGCTATTTAAATAGAGATTCTTTACAGATGCACATTTGCTCCCACAAAGGATGGCTTTGCAGGACCATTTCAAAATATGACAAAGAAACATGTTTTGGGGTAAAATGTTTTGCTTTTCTTCTTTGTCACGTAAGGTTATGCCAGAGTCAGATTGGAAAATAAGTCATAATATATAGATTTAAATAAAACCCATCTGATGCCAATTTATTGTTTGTAGGTCATGACTCCCCAGACCTCTTATATTTGAATTTGGGCAACACAAAAAAGTTAGAGCTTAGCAAATTTCTGAGTTATTTGAGTCCTTTTCGAAAACCAGAAAACCTGAGGGTGATTGGGTATGGCATGACTTTCACATCTTGCTCAATATACCAAGCTTTTCATTCATATCTAATGGTTTACTTTTAGGAATGCTTGTTCTGGGCTTTCCTATGCCCAAGTATTTGTTTATCCTGTCTCTTCTCCATAGAAAGAAATAGGTGAATGAATGCAGGCAAAAGAATCACAAAATGGCTTATTTCAAATACTCAGCTGTTCTACATACTTTGACTTTTGAAATATTCTTTTTAATATTTTTGTAGAGGTGGGAATCTTGCTATGTTCTCCATGTTGCTCTCAAACTCCTGGTCTCAAGCAATCCTCCTGCTTTGGCCTCCCAAAATGTTAGGAATATAGGTGTGAGCCACCATGCCTGGCCTGAATTATTATTAAGATATGTTCTTTCACGGGCTTGATGTTCAGAGATCAGTTTAAATATTAACATAAGGTGTCCTGGCCATGCTCCCAAACCTCCAGCCATTTCTCTACAACTCCTTGAATCTAAAATATTTTCCTGATTTTCTTTTTGTACAATTTATCACCTGAATCAATTGTTTGTAACTTCCAGTTGTTTTGCCTTTCAGATTGGCAAACAGCATACTTCTGACCCCATGAGGAAGTTTTTCATCCTTATTTCAGATCCACACACATAACAACTGTTTTTAAATGTTAGAAGGTTGAGACAATTTGAAGAAGAGGGCTAAAGTCTCAGACCTAGCAACCTGTATGTCTATACAGATCTGAGGCCTGCATTTGCTATTCCTCTGGGCAACAAAATACATGCATACATCTCTATATAGATACTTTCTGGTGAAGAGAATCTTAAGTATTCCCTATACAACTATTAATAATTGAGACTGAAAATGTTTATGCTTTATTAAAATGTATTTTCATAGGAGAGATGTGTAATCTTCTCTTACAGGAAATCCCAATTGTTACAAACAAGATATAATAACAACAGTTCAGAGGCAAACAAGTAAATAATTTACATTTCTAAGTAGCAGAGCCTGGAAATAATGCAAGTTTACACTAGAAATTCTTCAAGATCTCATATAAGGAAACTGCATAAATTATCAGTAGCTCTGTAGAAGCAGATGCATGATGTCATGACAGCATTAAAGAGAAAAGAGGGGTAAGTTGGCCTCTACTGCCGAGGTCTGGGTAAAACAGGAGTATTCTCCCATGGGCACCTGCACTTTAGTTAATGCTGCAAGCAGCTTTCCATTGTTGCAGGCCAGCTTTTGTCTGTACCGAGTAATCAGGGATCAGGTGAAAACTGGAAGCAATCAGGTGAAAATGCTTCTGGTTATAAATGACAATGCAAACTTAAATGTAAATCTCAGAGGCCTAACCTTGGAATTTAGAATAAGAAGTTTCTAGTATTCTCTCCCATGAAGGGCTATTTCGATGACATCAACTCTCCTTGCTAACTTACATTACCTGGGAAGAAGAATTTTTTTTACAAAAATCCCATTTCTTCCCTCAACAGTTGCCTAAAAGGTTGAAACCTGTGTGGTAGGTTTGGCTCCAGCAGTCAGGAGGTCTATTTTGGAAGCTCAGTGCTACCATCGAGATGGTAGATGGTGTATCATGAGCTGAATGTGGCCTTAGGCAAGTAATTAAAACATTGAACCTCAATATCCTCATCAATAAAAGGGGGATAATAACTGCCCTGCCTGCTTCACAGAGATACTGTGAAAATCAGCTAGAAGCATGAATATGAAATGCTCTGACACTAAGCTACGTGGAAATGTAAGGTTTATCTTTTCTGTTCTTTTATTCTTTTAAAAACTTCACCAAATGTCTTCATCACCCGGTAAAAACAACAGTGTATTCATGAGCCACAATATGAAGATGCTGTTAATAAATTTGAACCAGCTCTGCCTGTCTGCTGACCTACTATGCTTGTGCTGTTTGCAGACAGGAACTGTACTTTCTTGGCAAAACCAAAGGTGTCTGGCCAAGACTGGCCACTGCCTGAGGAAGGCAGAGAAGATCTCTGAGAGGAATTCCAGTTCGCAGGATTCAAATAGCATTTAGCCTTGAACCCTGAAAGTGGTTCTTCGTAGAGAGCATTTTACTTTCATGGGCTTGACTCAACTATTTTGTTTTTCTATTTTTATATTCCTCCAAATAACATTAATTTTGACAGATCAAAGCTGGAAAGAAATAACAGCTGTGAGACCAAAGAGAAGACAATTTTTTTCTGATTGGAGGTAGAGTGTATGTATGAGGTAATATAAAGAGGAAAAGACTTAGGACTTTCCTCAAGAAGTTAATGGTCCAGTTTTGAAAGAAATGTGCACCTAAACAAGAGGTGAAGCTGGGGGAAAAGGTAGGCAAAAGAAACACAAAGTAGGTTGTTGAATGGTGCTGGGGGAGAGACTCTGGAAAGGCTTATGGACAAAGAAGATTGAACAAAGGAATACTGAAGATTACTCCAGAATGTCTAATATAAATGCAAAAGTCCAGAATTCCTCTAGGGGGAAATTTCTACTCTATGAAAAACTTGGTGAAGAAAAGGCAATAGTTCTAAAAAAAAAAAAAAAAAAAAAAGAGAGAGAGAGAGAGACCTAACTGAGTTTATCTCATGAATTGTGGAGAGGAAGCAACCAAGTAAGGCCTTTCAGAAAACAGACTCCCTGGACGGGCAGAGGTAGAGATAGTGAGGGATGGGGGCGGTCTCATACCTGGAACCACTGCCAACAGTAAACTTTGTTGTCCTGTTTTTATAAATAACTGTTTCTGCTTTCTTATACAAATACCTCTATTGATCACATTGAGCTACACATGACTGAGAGCATCATGCATGGATGAATGTAAAGTGCATGTGTGTGTGCATGCCTATACATGTGCATGCTTAGGGTGGCACAGGCAGAGGTGGTAATTAAAAAAATTCCATTTGTAAAACAATTTACTATTCAGTATTCAACAAATATCAAGCACAAATTGTGCACTAGATGTAGCAATAGGGTCTACAGTACAGTAATGTTCAATTCGGATATGATCTGTATCTCCATTGAGTTTATAATCTAGATTATAGGAGGGGTAAATTCTAGGAGATAAGGCTTTTCGGGGGCTATTTTATTCCTTTCATAGCATATTCGCAATTGTCTGGTGGGCTAAGCTAAAAGTTACATTTTCATAAAAAATAATCCCATTTCTTTGCAATGAGATAGAGCATTAAGAATTTAGGTGAAGTCATAAACGTGATCAGCACAGCAAGCTGCACCAAGGCGCATAGTAATTGAGGCCACAGGGAACGCTTAAAATGCCATTGATTTATTGTGCACACAGGCATCCCAAGCCTCTGATATGATAAGAAAGCAAAGTGGAGGCAGGCTGTAAGACGATGAGGCAAATCACATTCCATGGGAAACCATGAGCTCCTCAGAGACTGTGATCTGAACTTCCACAGCTGCTTAGCGTTAGGGAGTTTGGTGAAATGTGGATTCGGATGAGGATGGGAATACAGGGGAGAGGCATAGGGGCCCAGAGAGACACATGAAAACTTTCTCCCACCAGCAGTTGCATGGAAGTCTGACATAGTAGATTTTCCAGCTCTGTGGTCAGGTGAGGTGGGTGTCTCTCGGTCAAATAGTCCCTTTAAAGCATGGAGGTATGTGCTGTCTAGGCTGGAGGGGAGCAGGTGCTTGGCTGATTTTAGGTGGAATCACAGAGATGGAGAGAGAAAACTAAAGCCAAATTCAGGTGCCAGGGGGCCTTCCATTTAATAGTCCCAGAGGGATTCAGGCACCATGGGCCCAGGGCCATGACAGTTAGAGCTGTGAGTTTTATAACTTCCTGTGTTAGTCATCTTGTGTTGTCCCCTATACATTTCCTTCTAGTCATTGGCAATAAAACTCTTATAATGAAGAAGTGTATTTTTCTTCAGAGGCAACGGGATATTAAATCACCCTCTGCAGCCATAGTTTTTTCCTCCTTCCTCTTGTTGTTGAGGGAGAAAGAAATGAGAGAGTAGTGACTACTTTGAGAAGATGGGAAATTGGGTTGTAGTCTCAGGTTTTTTGCTTGGAAGAATTTGAACTGGACACTGTCTCTGAGCTGATCTGTGTGAAAACCCTGAAGCTAGTCTTACACTTGATTCCAAATGATTATTTTCTTTTTTCTGTAGTATTTTTGCATGCTTGCGTACTTTTCATTTTCCATTTGCCTATCCCTCCCAACTCACCCAGCTTCCTCCTCTGCTTTTCTCTATCCTGTCCTATACCCTGAGTGGGCTGACACCTCAGATAATCACACCTCCTTTGCTGCCTGGATTCCAATAAGGCTTAGCTTATGAAAGGCAGTCATAAGAAATTGGAGGGTGGGACAAGGAAGAGGTCACGGTATTCACTCCTTACTTTTTTCTGTGCTGGACACATTCTATGGCAGAGAATGTCCCTCTGGGAATACATCTCCTGCTGGGCAGCCCTTCTCCAGGGTTCCCATGTTTACTGGGCTTTGTTAGTGCTATTTCCTCCCCTTGCCTTTCTAAGCCTATGGTGGTGGTGGCTTTTGATTCTTGATAGTTTTCTATGTTCTCCACCATTTTTGCTGACTTGTCCAACGTTGCTCATGCCTCTGTAGATAATCCCTTCCTTGAAGTCTGAGTATGATTCTGTTCCCTGCTAAATGTAGCTCAAAAGAGCTACTTAAAGGTAGGCTCTGTATATAATTAGTGTTTTTTAACCATTTTGTTTCTAGGCTTAGTCAAGTGCCAGACACTGAAGAAGCTAACAGATTCAACTTCCTCCACATCTAATCTGTGAGGAAGTCTGACTGGTTTTACTCTAACACATAGCTTAAACTCATCACATTCTTTCCATCTTCAGTGCTATAACCCCAGTTCCAGTGGCATTCATTGTCATCTGGATTCTGCAATAGCCGATAGCCTCCAATTGGTCCCCTTGTTTCTCCTCTAGTACCATGCTGTCAAGTCTCTACACAGAAGCCAGTCAAAGTGTTCTTTTATAAATTTGAAGTCAGATCATGTCACTCTCTGCCCAAATGTTTCCAATGTCTTCCCACTGCATTAAAATTAGATTAAAAGTTATTGCCCTGGGCAACAAAGCTCTGCATGATCTGACCATGCCTACCTCCTAGAGCTCATCTACCTCTGCCCTGTCTGGTCCACGAAGTACTTATTACTCTGCCTTCTTGAAAATGACAAACTTATTACATCTTAAAGTGACATCTATGCATTGTATTATTTCTTCTGTGGGCTCTCACATGACTGGTTCCTTCTGGTCATTCAGTTCTCAGCTCCGACTTTCTGGAAGCATCTCTTTCTGTACACTCGAATACAGTGCCTTGTTCCTGCCCAAGTCATTCTTTAGTATATCATTTCATTTTATTTTCTCATGGAACTCATCTCCATCTGAAATTATAGCCCTTATTTACTTACTTTTTTCTTAGAGTCTGACTCTTTAATGAGAAGGGAAGATCTATGAGAGCAGGACATATATAGGAAAATATCTTGCCAATCTTATTTACTACCATTGTCTCTGCAATGTATAGGAATGCCTAGCCCATAAGTGCTACACACACGCACACACACATGCACACACACACACACAGACACACAGGGGAAGAGAGAGAAAGAGAGTAGGGGGAGAGAGAGAGAGAGTTGAAAGATTTACTGATCAGCATTCTTCTCAATGCTTTACATAGATTATTTAATTTAATCCTCAGTACAACTCCATTCATCAAGAACTATTATTATACTTGTTTTACAAATGAAGAAACTAAGCACAGGGAAGTTAAATTACTTGCCAAAGGATATACCCAATTAGGAAGTAGCAGAGCCAAAATTTGAAATCTGGCCATCTGGCTCTTAGCTGCTGTTAACTGCTAAACTATACAGAGTCCTAACATTTGTTCAACATATTAATGAACACTTCCTGTCAGCTTCTTCCGTTTCACACTTGGACTTTAGAAAAAAAGAAGCTATCTAATTTTTAAATGTGGGAGCCTGCCTGACCCCATGCTGAGGGATTTTCTCCCCTTGAAAAAAGATACTATGGGCCCAGGACAGCCAGTGAGGCACAAATCTCTTTCTTGAATGCAAGCCCTGTGGGGAAAGTTTCCAAAGAGCCCCAGAAGTGCTGAGCCTGTGGTCTGCCAGAAATGTGGCCCGGAACTTCACGGCAGGAATATTTTTTTCTCAGTTTTCCCTCATTAACTAATTCAGAAAACATTTAATAAGCAGTTCTGTTGCACCAGACACCTGAGACACAGAGATGAATAAGACAAGGGCTCTGCTCTTAATGAGTTTATAGGCTGGTGGAACATCAACTCTACTTTTGGGCACACATTGTACTTGTTCATCTGTTTTTATTTTGAATCAATTAAAAATGAAAACTTAGAGCAGTCATCTGAACTGACCAACTCTGTGCCTGGAATGGAGCTGCAACTTTGTCCAGTGCTGAAGCTGGCCTCAGGTTCATACTCATGCTATGAAGCCCAGTGTTCACAGATGCATCTACATCTGTAGTGCTGTTGCTTTTACAGCTCCCTTTTTGATGACTGTGCCATAGTGGCTGCCCATTTGGAAGTACTTGCCAACTTTTTGAAACTACCCTTTTCTCTCTCAGCCTTAATCCCATTTTGACAAGTAACACTCCGGCACAGGCTTTTCTGCATTAGAGCAATGTTGCTCCTATGCTGACCTTCATCTTCACTCTCCTTTGGCACTGGAGGAAATTACCTACACCCATTTATCACCTTTTTTGTAATTCAGTCACTCCTATTCATTATTTCTGTATCTGTCTTCCAATTGCTTCCAATTTGTCTATTTCAGTCTATTACCCAAGCACCTGAAAACCAACATGGTCTACCACATGGCAGCTCCATATGGGGATCACCTTGCAACCATGTGCAGTAATGCGTCTTAAAATACAGCCAAGAAATGCACCCTGTTTTTTATTCAGTTTCACTGCACCATAAGCTTATGTTGAAGTGTCTAATATCACCTTCCTGTTCTTTTTTATTCTTTTTTTTTTTTCTTGCTGGTCTTGTTGCTTTCCAGTTTTCTCCCTGGAAATTTAAATAGCTGTGTTTCAGGTTCCTTTCCTCCAGATGTATTAACTTTCAGGTCTCCATGCTGAAACTCATTTGGTCATTTCCTGACTGTATTTTTAAGCACTGAAGCCACTTTATATAACGTGCCTGTCCTTGGTGATTTTGCTATGCCTTTTATTTCAGCTTGATCTGCAAATTTAATTAGTGAGTTCCTTGTCTTTCCATTTTAAAGAGTACATAAGATAATGTCAGTTCTCTACAACAGCAGGTGGATAATAGAAACAAAGAAGGAGAGAGGTTGTACCTTGAACTGCTCTCTGCAAAGTAAGGAGTGAGAGAAATCAAAGAAGATGTGGAAGACATGACACAACAGCTGGGAATGTGACCTTACTGTAGCAAATGCCCCCAAAATTTGCTGGGCTGTTGCTGCACAGATGGTGTGGCAGTACCTACCAGTACAGTTTCAGAAGCAAAAAAGCAAAAGAAGATTGAGGCAGAGAAGCACGGTCTCAGTTTAGAAAAGGGCCTAGGGAGACACAGCCTCAAATATGAATGGCTTTTGCAATTTAATCTCTAGGAATAAAGTTAACATCTGTCTTAGGTCAGATTTTCGGGAAACAGACTCAGATGGAATTTTACTGGGGAGTTCTCCCAGAAACAACACCTGTGAAGGAGTGAAGGCCGCAGGGCTGGGGAGAAGGAGTAACTGGACTATTAAATAGTATAAACAGGACCTCAGCCGATCTCACAAGCTGTCTTAAGCTGGGATGCCTCTTCAGCAGGATCATACTTTGAGGCAAGGGGCTAAGCCTTTATATCCCCACATGGGCCAGTCACTGGACTTGAGCTGCCTGTAGAAAGGGAGCATGAATTTGAATGAGGCTGCTCTTGAGGAAGGCCCATTTCTGGAAAGGAACTTGGCTAAGATTCATTGCAGCCAACTCTCTCAGCAGTTGGGAGAATGAGCTCTTCAATCCTGGAGGGGATCTGGGTGGCTTGCCACATCATCCACTACAACATCTTAGAAAGACCATGCAAACTCACAGCAACATCTCACAGTATGCATTCCCTATTCAGCATTCAGCAAAAGGCTTCTCTCTTATGTCTCCTGTGACTCAGCTGTCATTTGGCCTTCTTGACTGCTCCTTCCCAGTCTCCCATTGTTCTCCTTTTTTTTTTTTTTTTTCTATTTGCCTTTTAAATAGGGGCACATTCATTTGTTTCTTCAACAAGTAATTATTAAGTGCCCATTTTGTTCCAGGTCTTCTGTAATATACTATTTTTGACTCTTTTTTTAACTCCTTTTTTTTCTGCACAGTCTTATCCACTTAAATTTTGCCTTGATCCTCTCCTCTAGTAATTTCCAATTGTTTAAGTACAGTTTTAGCCTCATTTCTAAAAGAGCAATCCAATTTCTAACTCTCGGCTGGTGTGCCTCACATTGAATGTGTTCAGTAGTGGAGTCAGTCAGTATCCTCCCCTGATCCAAGCCTATCTCATTTAATGAAACATCACATAGCCAGTTTCACAAAAAGGAAATATCTGGAGTGGTCTCAAATCTTGTTGTTGAAAGTACAATTCATCAGCATTGACATCATCTGGGAGCTGCTTAGAAATACAGAATCTTATGCCTCACCAGACCTACTGAATCAAAATCTCCATTTTAACCAGAACAATGATATATATGCATATCAACACAGGAGAAGCACAGATCTAAAACTTTCTCCTCCTCCAAAGTCCATACCCAATAGGTAGCTAATTCTTCTTTGTCTTTTAGTCCCTCTCTCAGGAATATTAAAATAACTTCCTAAGAAATCTTATTGCAGTCTTTCTCTTCTAATTGATCCTTCAGACCTATGTATACCTATCATTCTAAAACACATCACGTCCTCTTGCATAAACTTTGAATTGCTTCCACTGGCTAAAGGAGAAAGTACAAGTCCCACCATGAAGTTCATACCCTATCTTTGTTTTCCCCTTCCACATACTCACACTCTAGCCTTACTCCTTTACTCTTAATATACATTTACACCATTACACGTTTACCACCATCATGTCATCTTTCATGCTCTTCTTTTATAGCATTCTATTGCCTCTTACTTTGTCTATGCAAACCTTACTTAGCTTTTAAGATCAAGCCTAAATGCCTTGTCTTCCCTCAAGCTTCCTGCCTGAGTGAATACCAAAACACATTGGTCATCTCTATTTTGCAACATTTTCATTCTACCTTGTGTGAAGCCTGTCTTTTGTACCTAGAAAAAGACTTAACACATCATAAGGATACACACACACACGCACACACACACACACACACACACACACACACACAGTCATATCTCACTTAATGATGGGATATATTCTGAGAAATGTGTTGTTAGGCAATTTCATTGTTGTCCGAACATCACAGAGTATACTTACACAAACCTAGACAACATTGCCTACTGTATACCTAGGCTATATGATGTAGCCTATTCCTCCTAGGATACGAATCTTTATAGCATGTTACCTTACTGAATACTGCAGGCAATTGTAACACGGTGGTAAGTATTTGTATTTCTAAACATTTCTAAACATAGAAAAAGTGCACAAAAATATAGTATTGCACTTTTATGGAACCACCATTGTACATGCAGTCTGTCATTGACTAAATATTGTTATATAACACTTGACTATATATGTGTGTGTGTGTCTATACATATGTATGTGTGTGTGTGTGTGTGCATGTATCTCAAAGGTCTGCTAACCATAGTATCTAGACTTTGTGAAACAATCTTAATTTCAGTAAGTTTTTAAATTTTCGCATGAACATATGTTTTATATTTGATTATGAGCTTAAAAATATGGTGCTCATTTTCATCGTCTCTACACTGCATCACTTCTGACATAGGCTTTGGGGGTGCTGCATCGTTCAATGTTCAATGAATGGTATATTATGCTGAGCACTCCAGGGCAGGTTCATCTGAGGTTTTCCCATTGTTTTCCCCAAGCCTGGCTGCTTGACTTCACATCTACACATCCTGCCTTCCTCCCTTCTCTTTCCCTGCCTCCCCTTCTTTCCTACTGCCAGAGTGGAAGGAGAGAGATCTATTTCCCTTTGCTAACTCTGTCTGAAGTGGCGGAGTTGATCAATGAGTTGCGGTGCCTGTCCAGGAAAGCCAGTTTGATTGTCCTCCTGTGGCTGGGCTGACAGCATTCAGTCTTTTATGAACTGAATAGTGAAGCACTCTTTGTAGCTGGGTTTCATCTGTTTATGGTGGAGTCCAGCTGTATTTTTAATGTCTGCTGTTGTTACATTGTTGCTATTGGTATTAATCTCCTGCTAGTTTATTTGCTGTAGATTTATAATGGCTTTACAACATACAAATGAAAAAAAAAGAGAGATCAAACTTTAGTTACTGAGGAGGTCCAAATGAAAGAGTGAAGATACTGTGGGCTAATTAAAACCTACATAGCTTCATAAGTCTATCTGTATGAACCCTGCTAAGGCAATCCCTACTGTATGAGTACGAGAGAGAGCAACACGGAGTGAGGTGCCCTCAATATCAATTTGATTTTCAGTACTAGTGGTTAAAAGGGTACTTTCAAAAAATTTTTCGTAAATATCTACAATTCCAGCTTAGGACTGTGGCCACATTCTTAAAACTCCATATTCTATAATTTTCATAGCAAAGTTTGTACATCAGATTCCTTTAAGCTTGACAGACACTATAATTTTCTTGGCACACATGTTTTGCCTAAAAATGAATGCATTTGTCAAAGCAGGAAGATACCAGTGATAGGTGCCTTGAAAATAATTAGATAGATAATCCCCCTTTGATAGGTGAGCTATTAAAAAAATTAAATTTTAAAATATATTCAGACTTCAGTTTCATTAACATACTTCATTAAAATGCTTTAACATTCTTTGCTGAAAAATTGAAGTAGATAAATAAACTTTAGTTAGGGAGATAACCCACTAGAGTGTACCTTTATATCTGACTTTCTCCTGATGAGATTGCCCAGGTATTAAGACCGTCATTTATGGAAAAGTTACTTATAGGAGGAAAGAGACATAGAATTGAGATCCTTAAGTAAGACAAGGGTTAAAATGCCTGCAGAAAACAACGAATTCTTCAAGCTTCAGATTTGTCTCTTCTGCGGGGAAGCCATTATGATTGGTTCCACTTTCTTTTGCTGTCCTCAAACAGAGCTAATTATTCCCCTCATTACACTGTTGCTCCTCCTTTTTGACTCCTCTTTCATGGCGCCTATCATGTGGTAGAACACATACCTTTCATGTGTTTGTCATTCCTATGAGACTGTGGGTTCCACATGGTAGCTGAATTGTTATATCACCACAGTCATCATCTCCCCTTTATCATCACTTCACCAAAGCTAATGTTTATTGAGTACTTACTATAAGTCAACCATTATGATAAGCAATTATATGAAATCTATGAGATAGTTACTTGAAAAGCCTTCATTTTAGGGTGAGGAAACTGAGGCTCAGAGACCTTTAGTGAGTATTACTCACTTCCATAACCTCATTGCCTAGTACTCTGTTGGCACAGAGTGGGCGCTCAGTAATATTTGTTGAATAAATGCCTCCTTAGATAATCTCTGTAGTCTATTACTTATCTCTAAAATTATCTATACTGTTGAATACGAAGACTAACTTGAAAATATTCTCTCCTGCTTGTTTAATTCAAACTTAGTTTAATAAGTACATTTCATGTTTATCTTGGTTGATTTTGATTCTTATTGACAAAGATAGAAATGATCTAGAGTTTCCTGGGAGATGAACATGAAAAATGGTGAAAACTTTAGGGGCACTGTTAAGGTGACTCTGGACTATGAGCTCTGAAATATACATATACTATCTGCTCAATTTCCCCCAACCACTTTCAATTCATGTCGATGTTCTGTCTCAATTGTCCGATTCATTTATTCATTCAACAAATTTTGAGCTTAGACACAGTCCTAGGCCTTAAGATATAACAGAAAGAATAGCTGCTCTCAAACTGCTTATAGTCTAGTGGAGATAGGTAGTTAGGACAGGATAGAACTTGGTAAATACCACCACAGAATTTAACAAAGAAACACAAAAATGATAGCTAATTTTGTCTTATGAGATGTCAGGAAAGGCTTCCTTCTGTATTCAGATCTGAAAAACAGGAGGCAAAGAAATTGTAGGAAGAGTATTTCAGGACTAGGAATGTGCAAAGATCTTAAGGAATGGCTATCAGAACACACATGGCTATCAGAACATGTTTGAGAAATTGCAAATAGTTCAGTATGATTTGAACATAAATGTGTGCTTACAGACAAAGATGTAGACAGAAACAGAGGTCAAATAATGAAGGCTTTTGTATGTCACACCTGTCCATTTCAACCAAGGAAAGGCAAGGAAAAGTTATCAAAGAGGTATAAGGATGAGAGTAAATGTAACATTTTAATTTTGAATATGCTGCTACAAGCAATAGATAGAATTTTCATCCTACAAGTACTTACTATGTATCAAAACACAGTAGTATGCAATACTTGGTGGATCAGAGGGGTAAAACTGGAGGCAAGAAGATCAGTTGGCAAGGAGAATGTCAGAATATATATTGAAGAAATAATATATTGAAGAGGTAGAAATATTTGTAGTCTATTTTCTTGATATTCCTTCATAATGAGGACAATCATGAAGTAAGAGTTTATAGTTCGGTACAGCTACTTAGACTTACTACTTAGCTTATAAGTACTTCACCATGTCCTTATCTGACAGACATCTACTAACTAGACTGGAAAATGGTTCAGTGGAAAGGGTAAATACTTTGGAAGGAAACAGTTTTGAGTTCAAATTACAGCTCTGCTACTTTTTAACTGAGTGGATGTGAGCACCTGTCTCATGTAGGCTCTTTATTTTTTTTAAATGTTTATCAGTACCTAGTAGGTATATATTTATGGAGTACATGAGATATTTTGATACAAGAATACAATGTATAATAATAACATCAGAGTAAATGGGGTATCTATCACCTCAAGCATTTATCATTCTTTGTGTTACAAGCATTCCAAGTATACTCTTTGTTATTTTAAAATGTATAATAAATTACTGTTGACTGTAGCCACCCTATTATGCTATCAAATACTAGATCTTATTCATTCTCTCTAACTATATTTTCATACCAGTTAACCCTCCCTACTTCTCCCCGGCCGTGCACTGCCCCTCCCAGTCTCCTGGTACCCATCGTTCTACTCTTTGTCTCCATTAGTTCAATTGTTTTAATTTGTAGTCCTTACCAATGACTCTGAATATGCAGTTTCTTTTTCTGTGCCTGGCTTATTTCATTTAACATAATGACCTCCAGTTCTATCTATGTGGTTGCAAATGACAAGCTCTCATTCTTTTTTATGGCTAAATAGTACTCCATTGTGTATATGTACCACATTTTCTTTAACCATTTATCTGTTGATGGACACTTAAGTTACCTCCAAATCTTGGCCACTGTGAACAGTGCTGAAATAAACATGGGTGTGCAGATATCTCTTCAATATCCTTATTTTCTTTCTTTTGGTCGTATACCTAGCAGTGGGGTTGCTGGATTATATGATGGTTCTATTTTTGGTTTTTGGGGAACCTCCAACCTGTTCTCCATAGTGGTTGTACTAATTTCCATTCCCACCAACAGTGTACCAGGATTCTCTTTTCTCCTCATTCTCTCCAGCTTTTTGTTATTGCTTGTCTTTTGAGTAAAAGCCATTTCAACTGGGCTGAGATGGCATCTCATTTCATGCAAGTTCTTAAGACAGGCAATTCTATTCCCTTATTTCCCTTGTAGAAACCTCACCTTTACATGACTTCCATTTCTATCTTTCTTGTAAAATGGCAACATATTAGGTTAATGCCATCAAATGGGAGTCAAAATTAGAAAACAGGGAAGAGGAAAGAATGGATTATATCTCAGAAACTTAGAGTAATATGTCTTCTTTGAAGGGTAATCTCATTAGTCAAAATTCTTGCCTCATAAAATACCAAAAGCATGTATCTGAAGATCATTTTTTCTGTTGTGTGGTAGGTCATCATAAGATAATTTTAGTTGGATCAACTTTTATGCAACTATGTACTAGTATTAGGTGTGATGAGTACTTCACATGTGTAATCTCAGTCAATACTCACCATGAATACACGGGGTAATTATGCATTTATTTTGCAGATGGGAAAGCTGAGGTTCAAAGAGACAAAGGGACATGTCCCCCCAGAGCATCAAGAGGGCTGAACCCCACCTTTAAGGTCATCAAGCTCTAAGGTACCTCCAGGACTCATGGTGATCTTTTCCATAGAAGAAACATTCAAGTCACAGGAAGAAAACACTGGAGAAATAATGTCCCTTTCTGCCCTCAAAAAATGTGTAATATGGTTTAAAGCACATATAGCAGTGATGACTAACAAGTCTCTAGCTGCCACTCCATGTTCACCTGACATAGACTGACCATGCTGATGAGGATGCCAGTATAACCTTTTCTCACCCCACCTTATTCCCTGGTACTGATCACCATGGCCCTGCCGTCATTCCCCGCGGGCTCTTTGGAAGACTATGGCAGTATGAGTGTGCCAAATGAAGTATCATGCACAGGCTGTCTCAGCTGAGGATTCGTGAGAATTAGTGCCACTGTTGAAGTCAGGCTAAGGACATGGCTCTGAACAAGCTAACGTCTCAGTCAGGGCAGGGTTCTGCACACTAAGCCAGAGGGCTACACTCAGCCATGACTTGGGATCAACTTTCTGGATTATTCTGAAGTGAATAATCGAGTCTCCAGGCAATTCCCACAGAGCCTCCTGTGGGAGGTTTGGCCTGCCTGGTTTGGTTGACCAAGCAGTATAATTAGCCAGGAATGTTCAGAAACAAACATTGCTGAAGGAGAAATAAAAATGTTACCCATGGCTGCACCTATCCTCGAAATGGCAGAGACTGCTCCTGGAATGACTAAGTAGACCAAAAAAAAAAAAAAAAAAGACATTATTTTAAAGCTTCAATTTATTTCAGTAGAGTTGGCCTCACTGGTTAATTTTTAAGTAAAGGTTGACTCTTCCCAGCCTCTGCTTTACATTAGAAGGGATTTTCCCTGAATACTTCTGGCTCTTCTCCACTCTATGCACTCAGCAACCTGAGGAGAGGGGAGGGGGCAGTGCCTCAGATGATTAACAAATCTGTGAAGAATAAAGCTCAGCTCAGCAACTTCTTTTGGGAAAAGGTACCCACAGAGAGCAGGGTCCCTTCTTTGTTCACCTATTCTGCAAATCTTAGCTGCTTGGACCTAGGACTTGGCAGGCAGAGGAATAAATCTGATCTATTCAAAGGTTTTTTTGTTAAGATGCCTGTTTAGCTGTCATATGAGGCTGCATCCTCTGTCTTCACTGTTAGTGGTCATAAAGGGATATTTTTATCGCCATCTTTTATTCTCTTCTCAATTTATTCAGAACTCAGGTGAGAAAGAGGGTCATCAATTATTCTGGCTGGTTCGGAGACCCCTACACCCCCATGAAAGAAAAGTGCAGTAAATCAGATTATTAAGTCCATGTGGAAGAGGAAAGTGGCGGGGCCAGAACAGAATCTCTGGAAAGGGGCTGAGCTTCAACAGGCCAGTTTATCTCAGACATATGGGAAAACCCCTGCTTACATTGGTTACATGACCAGAAAAAGGGATTACAAAAGAAATTGGTAGAATTGTCTCCTCACAGGTGCCCTTAGAAGTCTTATATTTGGGGGGATTATGTAGGTAGTCATCACAACCATTAATAAAATCTGCTGAGTGTGGTTAGTCACTCAGAAAGCCTGTATGCCTTCTTGGTGATAGGTCTGGCAGCAGGACAAATCCCCTTAGGCCAATGGAGCACTTATTACTTTGCAGACTACATTAGTAGCTCTGGTAAAGAAGGGACTCAGAAGCCTAGTGTTACAGACCCTCACATTCGTTCCAAATAAGATGTTAAAAGGATCTTAGACAATAATCTGTTACTAATTTTATCTTGTTTTCTTCTCCTCCACCTCATTTCTCAACACCTTTACTCAACTAGTTGAGACCTTTGCTTTAATTCAATAATGTATTTCCTTCTAATAGATTGTAGTAAGTAGATTCTGGACTATAAAGATTTTGGAGACCTGAGTAGAGGTGAAGATAGAAGAAAGCAAGGCTGTGATCATCACTCATGAGGCTTATTATATTGTGGGAAAGGGGAGAATGGTATATACAAAGGGAAAAGTTTCAGATCCCCAGGGTTAGTGACAGGATTAGTGACAAGAACCACTTCGCAGGCTTTGTGGTCCAGTTGGGGAAACAGAGGGATACAGTTAAGTGTTAGAGTTAAGAGTTTGGAATCACCTAGAATGTGGCTCCGAGAATTCTTCCTGATGTTTTCCATTGTTCCCATGTGTCTTACTGTGCCACATTCTTCCAGTTTTACACTGGGACTATTGAAGGTGCCATTGATCAAAAAGAAAAGTAGTTACTTTCTACACTCACTGTGTTATTCATTGTCTGTCCATTGAGGGCCTGCTGGGTGTCAGATGTAGTCCTCAGCTAATAGGAGAGGAAGGGAAAATGGAGAGTGCAGCTTCCTGGTGGCCAAAAAGGAGGACACAATGTCCTGCCTATTGGGGTGGTACCTTGTTAATATTCATTACTCCAGGCTTAACATTCTATGAGTCAATGGATTAAGTAAAATTTTTTAAAACATGAATTCTCAATATGATGGGAAGGATACGTAAGAATAATGAATGCCCTCATAGCTCAAAGAAAGACACCACATTATTTTATTGTCCAGAGTAATAAAATTTGCCCTAAACCTTCAGTAAGCAAATGACTCTCTGAGAGAGGTGGTGGGAGCAGCCAGTGGTTTCAAGGGGAATAGATTTGCTGGAATTCACTAATGAAGACATGAAAATGTCAAAACTCAATTGAAGTCTTACAACATATCCAAGGGCATAGATTTGGAAAAGCGCCTTCTTTAAGAAAATGTCATAGTATATGTATTGCATAGAACTGATCATTATTAGAATATGAAAAATGGCTCCCAGTTATAAATTCAAGGGTGACTACTCATAATAGCCACAGAGGGCCCTGTACATGCTGCCAATTGGCCAAATCTTTCTGTAGAAATTTTATGAAGAATTAGCATAAAGGAGGAATAGGTGCCCTCTCTGTTACTCTTAGAACTAACAAGTCAGAGTTATTGTTAACGAAGGTCATCGAGCTAAGCTACCCATTTGAAAAGCAGATGTCCGAAAGACATTCAAATGGTAAAGTATCCAGAATGCCACCAGTCCACATGACTAACAGAAGTGCATTAGATCACCCCCTTTGAGGAGATGGATAATTCAATGAGTGGGTAATTCTCCTATAAGGTCAGAAAGTGGTATCTTTTTCATTGGGTGGTGTGACATGTTGCTATGCCACAAAGTAAGGCTTGATGAGTGGCGGGGGTGGGGTAAGTAAAATTCAGCCCCATCTATCTCTGTGGGTGGGGACTTTGGTGCAGTGACCATTCAGCACAGATATATGTGGAAGCACTGGAGGCCAAACAAGACACTGGTTTATGTATCTAAATTCCAGACGGAGAATCAGATTCATGCAGGAAGTGACTGCAACTGTGGAACCCTGTCAAGGTTTGATGGGACAATGACCAGCAGTAATTACTGGGCCCTAATTCCTTAGAACATCAACCTGAATAATTTCTTCCTTTCTGCTCACTGAAGATCTCCAACGTTTCTGGCAGTAACTTTTCCTGGCCTGGCCAACTTCAGTTAGCCTCCTTGAAGGTTCAGAGGAGCATAGCAAGGAGGACAGAGAGAAAGAAGCTCCTGGGTACCTCTCTATGAATTCAGAAAAGATTAAACCATTCTTAGCTAACTTACTTCTCTGTTCAAGCTCTGGGCATTCTTGTCAATAAAAAAGTTTATACAATTAATTGTTAAGGCCCCTTCCAACTCTAAAGTCTGAGCTAAGCAAAGACACACTTTCTTTGATGACTTAGTTATATGACAACTTTCAGATAAAATATAAACTGCCCAGAGAAGCATTGGCACATTTGTTAACAGTATTTTGTTAAATTGAGAAATATGACAAAAATATATTTTGTTGTCATATTTCTTAAAGTAAACTCTCATTTACTCTATAAATACAATTTCTATTTTTGCTTTAGTTTATAGGAATCCAAACTAAAAAAAAAAAAGGCATATATTATTTAATTTCCAGTCAGTCCTCAGAAGAGCCCACAGTTCACACAGCATGTATAAACATTTCTGTAGATTTTGGGGAGGTAATGTTCATGCTTGCCAAAAGTTGAGTGAGTGGCGAGGACTTAATCTATGAGTCATGTTAGAATGATCTGAAGTAATAAGTACTAGTTATAGGATTGCAAAATCATTCTTTCAAAGTAGTTATTTAAGAAAACAAAGAGCTCTTGATATATCAGAATTCAGCAAAAGATACATTTTAAAATTTCAGATAAACCATAGGTGATTGAAGTGAGTTAGGGCCCATTTGGGGGTGAAGACAAGTTTCTAATACCACTAATATGAAAAATATATTTTTCTCTCGTCTTAGAAAGTGCAGTTCACTACGCACTTAAAATCCATAAGGCTTAAAAAATCTTGCCCAGTGAGCACACTTTCAGAGTAATACACTGAATTTCTGAGTTCCAATTGGTATTTGTCTAAACAAAGTTGTGGGGTGATAAAGATAGTCCAGAAATATACTACAAATATTTCATCCTGTTTAAGGGCATTAGCATATATTTTTCAGAAAAGTCCGAAAATCTAGATGAATTTACATCAAAGATAATAAATTATTTATTTGAGATTCTTATTCCCTACGCCTAATTTTGAATAAATGACTACAGTATGCCTAGTGGGGCCTGGAAAATGTCTCTCTAAGCAACCACGTTGAATTAATTATACTCTTCCAGCCATAAAAAATTAAGGAAAAAGAGACACTAACGCAAGGGTATTAAAAAGAGAATACATTTTGCTCAAAAATACTTAAACAATGTTTGTAGTTTCAAGCAGCATTTCTTGGAAAACTGAAACTAAAAATATAACTTAACATGAGGGTAACATAATGCTAGTTATACATGCAGATAAACCAGATCATCAAATATTGTGAGGCTCCAATATTTGATCTTCAGATATTCACAGATTTGAAAGTTGAGGATTTAGCTTTGGGCCCCATAGACTGGCACTCTGTTCAGAAGCGCTTGCCTCCTTTGTCTGCTTTCTCATCCCATCTTGAGCTGCTTTTCCATCGGAGTGTCTCTCCCATTTCCACAGTCCCTGGCCGTGCTTACTATCAGATGCTCCTGCTCACAGTCCCTGGTTGTGATGGCTCTTCTCTGATAATCATATGCAAGGAGTCTAGAAAGAAAAAGAAAAAAGATCTGATTTGAATTTGATGCAGCTGAAAACCATCATTCTCAGCAAACTATCGTAAGAACAGAAAACCAAATACCGCGTGTTCTCACTCATAGGTGGGAACTGAACAATGAGATCACTTGAATTTCCAAAATCTTCTTATGTCGGATGGCCTTAAGGGAGCTGTAGGTTACCAAAAATCTGTGTTTATCTTAGTTGGTGTCTTGTAAGGTTCCCTGATTTAAAGAAAAAGTACCAAGGCCTCAGAGAAGACTTTCCTGATCACCCCATCTCAAATAGAATTCCATTCCCCGTACGGTCAGGGTCCTAGGCCCCAAAATTCAGAAAGAGGGTTGAGTTGAAAATGCTGAGACCCACCCCTCTATCCACTGACCTTGCAGGGAGGAAGTGGTTCGGGAAAACCAGCAAGCTGCCTCTTCTCCCCAATCTCCTGCCCAGGACGGTCCCATTGGCGCAGCTCAAACTGGAAAAAGAGTGTGGAAAATAATTGAGAGTGATCTGGATGAGACAGAGAAGATCTCTTCACACCTGCTCTGCTGTCTGCCTCTTTACTATGTTTTAGTTTCCTTAGAAACTCTGACATTATTCAATGCTAAATTTTGTTTATTTGTTGATTATTTTCATGGTGGGAAGTAAACTTTATGAAAACAGAGACTTACTTTGGGTTCTCTCTAGTTGTATAGAAAACTGCTTGGCGCATAGTATATACTCATTAAGTATTCGTGAAGAGAAGGAAGAAGGAATAAAAAAAAAGCAAGGCAATGAAGGAAGAAAATATGAAAATTTTATATATGTAGACTATCAGGAAGAACTATATTTTCCTCTGTGGTATGTGAGATGATTTTAAGTGATATCTGGGTAACTTCATTTTATTTACTTATTTTATATGTATTTTAATGGTGATTAGGTGACATTCTTATAATAGAACTTGATTAATTATTTAATACAAAAATTCACCTCAGTATGGTGGCTCACACCTGTAATGCTAACACTTTGGGAGGCCAAGGCAGGAGGATTGCTTGAGGCCAAGAGTTAGAGAGCAGCCTGGGCAACAAAGTGAGACCTCCTCTCTACCAAAAAAAAAAAAAAAAAAGTAGCTGAATGTGGTGGTGGTGCACACTTTTAGTGGTAGCTACTCAAGAGATTGAGGCAAGAGGATGGCTTGAGTCCTGGTATTCAAGACTGTAGCAAGCCATGACCGCACACTGCACTCCAGCCTGGGTGACAGAATGAGACCCTGTTTCTTAAAAGAAAAATTAATTTCCAGGAAAATATTAGTTACATATTATTAAGGGTAAGACAATGCTGGATAAATACGTGAAGTTTGAGAAAAGGGAAAGGGAAATGTTCTCCATAACTTTTATGTTTTTATAAACAACAGTAACACACATAACCCTTTTTACCTCTCTAGTGTTTACTGCTGTCCAAATATGTTTCACTCCCACCATGTAATCACATAACAATACTAATTACCGGAGAGTTTAAGAGGCATTTCTCAGGGTCTTGGATCAAGTTGGTGACAGATTTAGGAACATAGCTCAGATGTTCTGTTGGGAGAATAGTTCTCTCATGTATTGTTGAGCATGAAGCTCCCCAGGCAGATGAGTAGTGACTCTGACCTGGGCCATTTCCATAGTCTGGGGTGGTCAACACACAAACTCCACAGCTAGGTGGCTCTGGCTCAGTCGCAGGTCCACCAGTCAGAGTGGTCACCCTGGGTAAGTTACTGTTCCTCTCTGTGCCTTGGTTTCTTCATCTGTAATATGATATAATAATCCCTTTCCCATTGGGTCATTGCAAGGACTAAATGAAATAACATAAGCACCTAGAAAAGTATCTGGAACATAGTATGTATGTTGGTTTTGTAAGGTGGGGATATTTCTAATCAGCCAGAATCACAGCCTCCTCTTTTCTATTCTTGAATTCTCCCAGCCTTATGTGCAGAACAAGACTCCAACAGCATACCCTGTATCAGTTTGGGGTGCCCAGCATTGATTTGTAGCTACTGGATTGCTTGGTAAGAGACAAATGCATTATAATAATTAAATTGAGTGAGTGGACATTTCATAGATGTGTGTGGGAAAAGACAAGAGAATCTATGAAAATGATGCAAAATGTACATGTTATGACTACCAGCTTTGGGATAATGCAAAAAAAAATCTGTATAGATGTGAGGCAAGAAGTAACTATATTAATACTAATGGGGTCTGCATTTTTACTTTTTCCAGTGGAGACATGCACTTGAATTTATTAGCAATAAGGATTACTCCCCCATCTGCCATGCACCTGGTGTATGCTGAGCTTGCCTGTACCTCGTGTTGTATTACACGCAGTTAAGTCATTTGTATAAATTCGTATTTTGTTCTTCTCCACCTTCAGTCAACCTTTAGATTCAAGATACTGAATAAAGTCAATTAGCAAGCACAAAGTTGCCCAGGTTTGGAATTTACGCCATGACTGGGATGGGGTAAATGGATGGAATTCCTGTACAGTTTTTAGCTAGTTCTTTTAGACTGAGAAAGGAAGTAGAGATTTTTAGTTGACAGATAGGCCTCTCTGCATAACTCCATGTTACAAAGGTGGCCTCAGACTTCATCTTAATTCAAGGGGATGCTGGATTCAGAATGAATGATGGCATCACTTCTGTTAAAAAGAAAGAAAAAAAAATCATAGGCAAAAAAGCAAGCAAACAAACAGAAGGTCGCAATGTCAATCAGGTTGTCCCGAAAGAAAGTGATCTTAAGTCTCTTGGTGAGAAAATGCTAAGTATGAGATCTCTTGAAATTATTAGACAGCAGCAGAGCTGTCTTCACAGAAAGGCAGTATCAGAGTTGTTGAGGGTCTGGACAGCAGCTATAATTCCTTTTGGAAAGAATTCAGAGAAAAAAAGGGCCCTCGTGGCATCTTAAGATTATAGATAATGTCTTTATTTTATTGATGTTATCTTGGCCCTTGTAAAAGATTCTGCTCTGTTTTTTTGTTTTTGTTTTTGTTTTTTTTTAGTTGGGCACTTGTGGTAGGAAGGTGAAATACACAAAATTTAATCAGCTGATTATCTTACACATTTTTATAGCAATGTTTTTCAAACCTAAATGGTGAAAAGCATCTTCATTTATCAGAATTAGTTTTGAACTCAGCTACTGCAGGGATTTTTAAAAATGACCCTAATAATACTTGAGCTTTCAGACACTCCCAAGTATGGAGATGGGGCAGGTTAGCAAAATACCAACCCAGAGGACCAGCCTAGACTTTGGGCTGGATTGGGTTAGGGGAGTCGGAGATTTTTGAGCAAATATGACCTAGAACATGCTAAAAATCAGCACCAGAGTTGCCAAGTCAGATACAATGGAGGACTGATTGGCTGGACATGAGGAGTTGGAGAGATTCAGGACTAAGAAGAAAACTAAGTAGTTAAGAACTTGATCGTGAATAGAGTTTGAGTTTTCTCATCCTCTTAATGGAAATACTGATAGTCCATATTTCACAGGGCTGTTGTGAAAATTAATTGGGATAATAAATACAAAGCTCTTAGCAAAATGCCTGTAACTTAATAATAGCAGCTCTGCTTTTGTTTTTATCATTATAACATTAATAATGATAATTATTAATTATCATGATTAAGGAATTGCAGAGGAGGAAAACATCTTACAGTGATGAAATATCCCAAGAAGTCTTTTGTAACTTATTTAACAACCTTGCATATATCTAACCTTGAATGTCTGAGGGAGACGTGGACAAGTGGCAGAAGGATTTTTAAATATATTATTTTCTATAGTAGGACAGCTGAACTGGGAGTAAAGAAGCAGATATGATGACAGATGAAGAAATTTCAATGAGTCAGAACAATGCAGCCCTGAGAGCTCTTCCAATTTCATACTAGGGAAGGCCGGCAATTCTTACCTTATTTTAGTCACGTGCAATGCTTTCCGAAGGTCTCATTAAAAATGATGCTACTTGGCATATTCCACTTACCAAATGTAACCCGAGTTAAGCCTCAGATCTGGTCTTTTGTTTTGTCCATGAACAACAGACAGTGACTATTATTCTAAACAGGGCATCCACAGAATGACTTAAATAAGCATATCATTGTCAAAAAGCAGAGCCTCTGGAAGCCAAGGACCCCAAGTTGGATCAAATCTTGATAACAATGTTTGTAGAGATATTCACTGAAAAGGCCTACTGTTATAGCCTGAATTATGTCCCCCAAAATTCATATGTGGAGTCCAAATTCCTGCTACTGCAGAATATAACTATATTTGGAGATGAGAGCTGTAAAGAGATAATTAGGCTAAAATAAGGCTAATAATTTGGGGCCTGGAGTCCTTCTAAAAAGAGAAAGAGATAGGCCAGGAACACACAGAGAGACCATGCAAGGCCATAGGGAGATGGTTGCCCCCTGCAAGGAGAGAAGCCTCGGGAGAAAACAAAGCCACTGACACCTTGATCTTGGACTTCTAGTCTCCAGAATAGTAAGAAAATAATTTTCTGTTGTTTAAGCTACCCAGTCTGTGTTGTTTTCTGATGGCAGCCCCATCAAACGAATCTACCCACTTTTCTCTAGAAACGTCAGCCTGATCTTTTGCTTACTGTGCAACCAAAAGTTCAAGAAATATGAAGAGAGCGATTCATACTCCATTTCTCTTTATTCAGGCTTTACAGTAACAAGCATGACAAAGCAATTGTGTTGTCCGTGGCTGGGACATGTTAAATGTTTGAGTGGTTCTCATGGCTAGACTCAGGCTGTGGTCACTGAAATACACAAGACCACAATGTAATTTCAACCCTTAGAAGTATGCTGAAGGAAAATGATAAGCTTGTGTGGAAAGATCATTGGTTTTCCTGTTACTCATGAAGAAATACACGTACACACAAATGTATGTATGTATAAGTGTGTATACATTCACATGCATACATGATTATATGTAGATGTCCACATCTTTAAAACAAAACCAAAACTAAAAACAGAAAAATAAAAAAATAAAAACCCTTAGACAGACCTTATTTACTGCAACATCCAGAAATCATAAAGAATTGTTATATACCAGAAACAAGAAGTACGAGAAAATCATTGTGAATACCTACAACCACTCTCTTCAGATCTTTTCTCTCTCTCTTTTCACTGAGCTAGTGACGTTATACCTTGGGGCCACTACTGGCAGATCTCCTAGAGGCCTCAGATTCTTCTTAGAACTGCAATTATATTCTTCTAAAGCCTCAGGATTGATTTGAAGCCACCATAGCCACAAAGTCTTTCTTAAAACCTAACATTAAGAAAAAAATAAGTTAGTGAGACTAGGAATTACAATAGTGCTTCTGTCTTCCTGGAAAATCCACCTAGTGGCTTGCAAAGCTGGCATTTATCTCTCTTCCAGTCACCGGTGTGGTCATGACTGGGTCTCTGTGCCCTAGGCTGGCAGAGAGCTGCTGGCCGTGCAATACTCACTATCTACAGGGAGAGAAATTGTTTGAGTAACACTAAGTCAAGGGGCTCTCAATCCACAGTCTGGCTGGAAGTGCAGCTGGACCCAGAAAAGAGCATGGCACTTCATCATATGTTTCATTGCTATTAATGTGGTGAAAAACATAGTCAGCTCCTCTCTTAAATCACAAAAATCACAGGCAGCAACAGTTAATAGGGAATCCACATGTCAACTCATCCAGGCTAAGGGAAGTCAGAAACAGCTCCACTTCTAAATTAGGTGAGAGTGAGGTTGGTCTGAATGGCGTACAAGCACTCCTTTCTTCTGATTCGACCACTGCCTGCCTGCCCTGCTTCTCTCGTTAACATGAGCTTGCAATTAAGACTTGGCACACTCAAGACCCAAGTGATCCTTCAGGCCTGAAATGTGCCTGTGGCTTTTCCTTCCTTTGTTGAATGCTGCTGCCCATTTGAAAAATACAGAAATAAAGCTGTCCATTTAAGCACTTTAAATCATAAAATGATGAGGACATAGACACTAACTATTCCTGTATCCCAATAGCAAACCACCAGAGGGACATATTCCTATCAGAGTAGCTCTTTCTAAAGGTGTCCACCTTTGAAAATATTTTACACTCTTGTAAAATGCATTAAATTTCATTAAGTCTAAATGAAGTTTATTTTCCTTGTATGTGTTTTCATCTCTATTTTAATGCAATGTGAGTTGTTATTGATGGACACATCTCAGTCCTATTTGAGCGTGAGCAAACAATGCAGCTTATCGAGCAGACTTTGTCGACAGTTTCCATTCACACACTGAAGGCATCTGAACAAGAAAGCCATCCGGCAGATATTTATGAACATAAGGCTCGCAGCTGAGATGTCCATGCACAGCAGATCTATGAAGGGAGAAATTAAATCAAAAGCGATAAGTAAGTGTCTGGTGTGGCTGAAATAAATGCAAAAATGTATAAAGAACATAAAAAGGTAGAGAAAGAACAGGGAAGGGCGAATAAGACAGATTCTGAATTATGGCAGATATGTCAGCAATCATATTCTATCAAGAGCTTTGCTTCCATGGAGTTCAGGCTGAATGTTTGGTCAGTTATTTAACAAATTAGCTGCACCTACTAATTGCCCCGCACTCAGGATATAATAATATAGTCTCTGAAGATTTCACTGTCTATCTGGGGAGTAAGACTTTGACTTTACTTTTTCTCAAAACTCTGTAGAGATGTGAAGAAAAGTTCTCCGGGAAAAAGTGAATCCTGTTGAGCTTGGGGATGGCATTCAGGTGGTGGAAATATTGGAGAAAGGCTTCTCAAGTGGTACAGCAAGATTTTAAGGAAAGAAGGGTTTAAAAATGAGGATGGATTTGTGTAGGACAGGGTGGGGAGGTGGATCTGTGGGGCAGAAAAATGATATCAGGAGGTCAGAATGGCACATGTAATGGCAGGGAGACCACAAAAAGTCTTGGGGTGGTGTAAAAGTCCAGATGACAGAGCACAGATAACGTACACTGAAAGTGGACATGAAGCCCAGGATGGGGAACTGGGCTGGTTCAAGCCAAGGCACTTGCGCTACATCTTATAGCCATGGGGAGCTCACTGAAGTTTTTAGTAGACATAACAAGCTTTGTTTTCCTGGAAGATTATCCTGGTGTGGAGGATGGACTGAGGCAGGCACGGGGCACCGAAAGGAAGATTTTACAATTAGTTTCAACCAGCTTAACACCATTTCCCTTTACTTCCTCGAGGGATGAGTCCGCAAGGTCTGCAGCTACACTCTAACCCCTTTGGGAATCATGTCAGGTTTCTGCTTTCTGTTTTGATCCTGCCTGCTGTCTCTGGCTCCTGCTTCATTGCTTTTACCTGTGTTGTTTCTCTCTGTCCTAAGGGCATTAGCACCACAAATAGAGACGAAAGAAAGATCTTGAAAGTCATTTTTAAAACAGCCAACACATGTACTTATTAGCTTGATCCACTCAGCCCACACACTGACCAACATTTGAAGATTTTTTGGTAACCTGTCTTTATTTTTAAAAATTTCTTCTCATGCAAACCCCAGCTCCTGGAATTTTCATTTGGGTCTGATGTTATGGACACTTCTCTCATCTGGGAGTGTTCAGATAGCTAGGTCCAGTCCAACTGATTCAAGAATTCAAGAATTCCTTATCCAGCCAACTTTCTCCCTTAGGGTTTGTGTAATGATAACGTTAATGTGCCCTTCATCTAAAGTGGTCGTTAAAGTATAAAAGGAACAAATACTATTGCTCAAAGCTACAATGAATACCTGCTTAGGTACTATTCCAAATACATGGCATGAATTAATTTATTAATTTATTTAATCCCATAGTATGGATACTTCTCACATATTATCTCTTTTAATTCTTATAAAACAATGACAGACTAGATTAAGAAAATGTGGCACATATATACCATGGAATATTATGCAGCCATAAAAAAGGATGAGTTCATGTCCTTTGCGGGGACATGGATAAAACTGGAAACTGTTAATCTGAGCAAACAAGGACAGAAAACCAAGTGCCACATGTTCTCACTCATAGGTGGGAATTGAACAATGAGTACACTTGGGCACGGGGCAGGGGACATCACACACTGGGGCCTGTCGTGGGGTGGTGGGAGGGATAGCATTAGGAGAAATACCTAATGTAAATAATGAGTTAATGGGTGCAGCAAACCAACATGGCACATGTATACGTATGTAACAAGCCTGCACGTTGTGCACATGTACCCTAGAACTTAAAGTATAATAATAATAATATAAAACATAGCCTATAATAAGTGTTATTATTCCCATTTTATAGATTCAGAAAATGAAGTCCTTTGCAATCCCAATTAGATGAGAAAGATTTGTTAGCCTGGGCACCTTGTCTGTGTTCCTTAAAGCACTCTACTGGGGCAGTACATGTCTATTAGAATCATAGATACAAAACTAGATTTTCAGAATGACAGGAATTTTATAGGTAATTTTTTTTCATCTACATAGGCAAAGCTGACATATATGTTCTGGGCATTGATACATTTAGCCATTTATTTGCTCACCATCATTAAATACGCTCTGCCTGTATTGTCATCCTTCTAGTCTCAGTTTCAATAGTTTTAGTGAAAGAGAATTCACTACTTCCTGAAGCAGCCTGTTCTGTTGTATATTTAGGTTGTGATATATGTCATATTGTGCAAAAAATCTATTTTCCTCCAACTTCTTGTCACTGGTCATAATTTTAGCTCATGAGACCATCTAGGATAAGTTTCATCCTCCTTCCACATGACTTTCACTATTTGAAGTACATTTTTTTGCTAAATATCTAATCCTTTCTTCCAAATCTTCTCTTTCTTGTGTATTTATTCTTAGTTCTTTATGTGGCCCAGTCTCAGTATCTCAATGAGGTGTCCTCAGATTGTTCATATCTAGACATACTCAACTTCATCTTTATGAGTCTTTAAATGCAATGCTCAACATTGTATACAGGTCTCCAAGACTGATTTGCTCTGAGAAGGGCAGAAAGGAGTTATCCACTACTTCTCCCTTGCCATTTATGAAGACTCCTAAAATGTGCAATTATGTGATTGTGTTAGTGTCTGAATCTTTGGCAAGACAGCAAGAAGGGCAAAGACCATAAGAGTGAAAAGATCATGAAGTAGTTTTGTTTTCAGTAGTATCCCTAGCAGAGTGCCCAGCAGGGGTACATGTGCAATAAATGTTTATTGAATGAATGCATGACAAACTGAATGAGTACACTGTTATTAAAATACTAAACAAGAGCATATTGGTTTTTCTAAATAGCATGAAACTAGAAGTAACTTTGGAAACTAGCCCAATTAGTTCAATCTGTAGAAGAGAAAACAAAGACAAGAGAAGTCAACGATTTGCTTAAAGTCACACAGCAGAGCTAAGACTAGATCTCAGGCTCATTGATACCCATTTCAGAGCTGGTAACTGGAAAGGTAATTCTAAGTGTCTGTGGGGTATGGAGGTGGTGGTTGTGGCCCTCAGACAGCCATATAATAACCTTTGAAAGATAGATGTCCTGGACTCTTCTGGGGCCCTGGCCAAAATACAGGAAGTAGCTTTGTAGCCAGGCATCACTTCTAGGTCAGGAGCTAGCCCAGTTGGACAGGGCTCCATTCAAGGCAGATTTGGACTCTGTATAAACTCACTGTTGTGTACTCAGGGCTTTTCCAGGACCCACATAAAGCTCAAATATTGATTCAGCATCTCTCCTCTAAGATCTCCTAAGCTGCACTGGGAAAGGACTGACAAATAAGAAACAGCAGAGGATATACCCAGAGAATTATTCCAGGGAAATGAAATGAAGTGTTGGCAGTACAATAAAATAAATTCTGTTTTTGTTCTGCTCAAGCTCACTGAGAGGAAGGAAGGAAGCTGAGGCCATTACCATTCTTAGAAAACAAAGCAAAAATGGATGTCAATTGCTGCTTTCTCCTGTATGTGTTGTTCATAGATGTGTCTGGCCTGATCACGGGAGAATTATGGCTCTCATACCATAAACAGCATTGATCCATATCCTCCCTCTGAGACTATGAGAGAGATTCTGCAACAGTATTTTATGGCTTGAAACAATGTATAATATAAGCCCCTAATCAGATGGTAATGGACAGATCTACTCTGTCACTCTGTGCTATAGTCATGCCAATAACAACACGAATAATGCTTACCACTGTTAAACTCTGTGGCTATGCATTATTTTATTCATGCCTCACAATAGGTATTATCCCCATTTTATAGGTGAGGCATTAGAGAGTGCCAATTTTGAAATAGGATCTGCCTAATGCTAACTCCAGTGTTCTGGCATAACCCTGTGCTTAGTGCCTGCATAATGAGTTAGGAAAACTAATGTTGATCTCGGTGTGCTTCCCCTTCTAATTCAGGAAGAAACATTGTAGCCTTTTTCCCTCAAATGTTCTCACAATCCACTCTTCACTTTACCCTAATTCTACTCACCTTCTGGAATTCATGCAGGGTTCCATTCCTCTTCCAAGTTCTCACTGACCTCTCCCACCCATCTGAGTTTGCACAGCAACTCTTTCATCTCTCCAATATTCTATTAGTTGTATTAATTATGTTTGCTTAAAATCCTTCTTTCTCCCTCTACTAGACTAGGAGCCCCTTGAGGTCAAAGCCACTAGTGTCTAGTATAAGTAGGTGTTTCATATAGGTATAATATATTAAATGAAAGACAGGTTATGGAACATGTGATAATTAATAGCACCAGATTTTCTAATCACAAAGTGTGGGAACATTAAATTTCTTTAGGGATGAAGGTTTTGTTTTCATTAGTGTCCATGGCACAGCATCTGGCATGAGTAAGCATGCAATAAATGTGAATGTAAGGGACTCAGAAAAATCCTACCAAAAGAAAAAAGAAAAAAGAAATCAAAACGTAGAGAGGATAAATTTTATTCAAGGTAGCATGCCATAGCGGAAAAGATTATGAGTGCTGGAGTGAGAGAGATGTGGGTCCAAATCACAGTTTTGTCACTGCCTGACACTTGACATAGCAAGTTAAGTGTTGTCTCTGAAACTTAGTTTCTTCATCTGACAACTGGCAATAATAATGTTGCTAACTTTATAGGACACTTGTGAGAATTATTTACAATACTCTGTGTCTTAGCATGATGCTCAGCATAAGGTTAGGACTAGCAAATGGAGGCTGTTATTATATAACTGCATCATCTTGTCATCGGGTATGTGAAGGCATTGCAATGTACCTTTCTTGAAAAAATGCTTCACCATTGAAATACGTCCAGAATGTTGTCAATCTGATAGTTAGGTGGAGGTGATTCAGCATCTACAATTCCAAATCCATAGTCTATAAAATGTGGAACTCAGTTTTTTCAGGTTTAATTCTAGGCACATGTAAAATCCTTCACATGCACAATCAATCAATCACTTGAACATAAAGCATTTTATAATTTATATTTTATGGTAATTTTTATACTATTTTCTTTCCATACTGTGAGCTACTTAAAGCAGAAATGATCTCTAATTTACCTTTTTTTAGACTTTATATGCAGAACAATTCCTGGCATATTGTAGCTACTTTTTATTTTTTGCCCTATCTCAATTGTTCTTAAAAGTGTGTTTTTAATATAATTATGTTTAATGTATAGCTCTCATAAGACACTGTGAGAATCAAAGAGAATTAAGGCAGGAAAAAGACCTACCTGGCTATTGGCACTTATTTAATTGTATTACCTTAAGATATTGGGACCTCTGCAGACATAGCATTTTTGGGAACCATGGGACACTGGAAACAAACATTCATTCCATACGTACCACCGCTCACACTGTGGGAAAAAGTGTTCTAGGGAATGGGTCACATATGTGACTATAGGGAGTCCCACAGGGTGTGCCTTCACTCACCGTTATATCTCAATGTCAACCACAGTGTCTGCTACACAGCCAATGCTCAGTTAATTATTGGACCGGAATACCTTCTCTCACCAATATGGTGAAATAAAGAGTCACGGGAAAGAATACCCGAGAGCCTTTATTTGCCAGCTACAGGTAGATGTGTCACTTATCTTCTTCACTGGTGGCTTTCAGAGTTCAGCATCCATAAGGATCATCTGGAAAAGTGGTTAAGGTGTGACTAGAGGTCGTAAGGACAGAGGAGACTCACCTCCAGGTGCAGAGAGAAATTCTAATTTGACAAGACAGTATGCATGCTATTTCAAGGTAACTCAGAGAATGCTGCAGAGCCTAGATATGTGTCCAACAGGCTTGTGGGTCACCTGGGGAGGCAACCTCAGGAATCCAGGCATGGGTAAGAACATCAAAGCAGCCTGTTAACATGGTGTGGGCCCTAATCATTGGCTTGGGTGCAAAGAAAGGACTTGGGTCTCGGAGAGAGCCATTGACTAGAGCAAAGCCGGACTCCCGCCCTGAAGGCACTGGGTTGCCAAGAAAGGTAATGAAAACCCAGAACTAGCACTTGAGATGGAGATACATGAGTTGTTTTTTTTACTTAATTACACAGACACAACTCAAGCATCTCTCCACTGGAGCTTATTTCTGCATCTTGCATTGTACTCATCAGGCTGCATTGCAGTGATCTGTTTATATTTCTGTCTCACTCACTAAATTGTGAGCAATATGAGGGCATGGACCATGTATTATCATTATGATTTGTTGTTGTCTTCATGTCTCTAGTACTTAGTTCAGAGCCTGGCACTTGATATCTGTTCATTAAATGTTTACTAAATGATGGCATGAGTGTATGGATGGGTGGATTCGTGAATGATTTCTTTTCCTCTCCCCTGCCCATGTTGGGAGGAAGGTGTGTAAATGCCTGTGGCATGAAAGCAAGGCATTCCCAGGGGCAGGAGCAGGTCTAAACCTGCATGTGAGAATTAAGTGGTCCCAGCTGTGGGAAAAGGCAAGCCAAAGAGGATGGGAATAGCAAAGGAAAAGCTTTGACTTTAGTCATTGATACCTAGGTGTGGTGGAATCTGTCATTCTGGTCTTTTTATTATCAGGACGCTTTATCAGAAGGGTGAGGAAGGTGAAAAGGAGGGAGAAAAAAAATGCATTTGTAGTATATTTTATGGAGTTACTTCATGCACATTTTCAAATGTAATCCTTATGAGATTCTTATTAAGTAGATTTATTATTACTCTTTTTGAGATACAGAAATAGAATAATTTGCTCAATGTCACAGAGCCGTTCCAGAGCAATCTAGAGCCTAAGGAACTTGCTAGTAAGTGCTTACCTTAATTTGGGACCCTGGGGATAAAGGGAGAAAATTATGAATGCATTGGATGACTGGGAAGAGGGGTCTGGACTCATGTTTTACTTTAGTATCCTTGACAGACATAAGAGGATCACCAAGACAAGGAAAATCTTTTGGGAGTTTTCATCAATATCCACAGTGTTTCTCACAGATAATTCTAGTTCTTTTCCATGGTTTCTGTGGTTTTATTATATTGATTACTCTAATTATAAGCCATAGGCAAAATAGTATTCA
Organism: Mandrillus leucophaeus; assembly: GCF_000951045.1. Taxonomy (NCBI): domain Eukaryota; kingdom Metazoa; phylum Chordata; class Mammalia; order Primates; family Cercopithecidae; genus Mandrillus; species Mandrillus leucophaeus. The sequence goes on along the minus strand of NW_012104976.1, from coordinate 866,374 downwards.
TCCAGTTAATTATCAGCATTTTGATTTGGCATCAGGGAGATGAGACTAATAAAAAATGCTTTCACATTTCAGCTTTGTTGAGTGACTAGAACTGTGTTAATATTTTCCATGTATTTTCTTAATTCTCCTCACATGACTTCTAGTAAGTAGACATTATTATCACCTCCGATTGACAGATGAAGAAAAGAAGGCTTACAAGGTTAATTAACTAAATTCTATCACTTTCCATTCTGACCTTGGATGATTCTCTCTGATTTCAGCACCCACATTATTTTTACTGTAGCATCCATGTACCAGGGGTTTGTGTTCCATCTGAGGAAGCAGAGTGTAAATATATAATTAAATGTGATGACTGATAAAAGTGCTTTCATAAAATGTACAAAGCTCTGTGGGCCTAATTTATTTTTAGTCAGTAAAGGCAGCAGTGTGGAGGTGATCATCAAATTGACCCTTAAATGAGAGGTCGTTTTTAAAGAAACTTTTTGGTCTTGTGTATTAAGCCAACTTTACATTTTAAATGAATAAACAAATGGTTGAGATGAGGGAATGTGCTCATTGAATGCACCTTCCTTTAGCTCCAGGGCTTATCACTTCCCAGGCTTCTTTCGGACTTGCCTTCTTTGCTTTCAACTCTCTACTACTGACTGCTACACCTGGGTTCATTTTCATGTTAAACTGATGGTCCATCTGTTCCCAATGAAAAGTGCAAATGTTCTGATGCAAATCTTGAATACAGACCTGTCACACAGTTAAGGCAAAGCTGTCAAACATCTCCTCTTTTGATGGCCAGAGTACATTTTAGAGCTATGTTCAGGTCAGGGCCATGCTATAATCAAGAATATTTCAGGAAATTTCTTGCTGGTACCAGAGGAGATCATGCATAGACCTAAGCAATAAAAGGGCAATCATTACACATATGGGAGAAACATTCAGCATCTAGAGTAGAATATTCTAACTGACTCTTCAGACAACATCATCTTGGTAAGTTTCATTTCCTCTTCCTTTTCATTATATATTTTTACTAGTCTCTCTTCTTCCAATTTACTAAAATATACTTTCAAAACCTTATTTTGGGTTTCTTTTATTTTTATTTATTTTTATTTTTTGTCTAATTATTTTTCCAAGCAGGGGTGCAGTTGTCTGTATCCTGGGCTCCTTGAAAGCCGTCCGTTGTGTTAGTGTCAGAGTTTTAGAGCCCTAGAGTCTGATTTGAATTACGGTTTCACAGCTTACCCCTGTGTACACTCTTTAATACTAGTTTCCCCATCTATAAAATGAATGATTATAGCATGAATTTAATTAAACTGGTATGACACCAAATGAAATCATACTTGCAGAGGGCTGAGTTACATTCCTTGATCTCCAGAAAATGTTAGCTTTTGTGACATTTTCCAACAAGTTCTCGGCACATAGAAGATGCTTGAATGTGTTTGCTAAATGTTGGAATAAGACACAAATCATGAAGAAAAAGACTGTCTTATTTAAGGACCCACAGTTACTGGTCAACTTGAACTATAGCTCATTTCTTCCAAACCAAGGACAGTTCTTTTCCTAGAAGGCCAATCTGTCATTCTTTCCTTTTTTAAAAAAAATGTGATTTTCCCTCATTTTAATATTTGATAAGCAGTTTATGATCTTTTATTTCCTTCTATTTCTATTTACTTGTGTTCCTAAATACTTCTTATTTTTTAAAATAATGGTTTCATAAAAAGCCATAAAATAGAGTATAATAATATTGACCACCACTTAACACATAGTGGAAAAACAGTAATCCAAAAACAAAGTGAGGAAGGGGAATTGTATCTAAAGCGATGGGATGAACCTAAAGACAGAGCCGGAACTCTTGTCTTGACACTGGGCATCCCAGCAGGCAGGAATCTGCACATGTGTGCTGGGTGAAATCTGAGCTATTTCTGTATTTTAGCTTTTATTGCCTTCTTTCTGATATTCATAGTAAAATACTCTAGCTTTAATCTCCCTGAGGTCTATGTAGAGCTTCTAGAATTCTAGTAAGGCTTCCCTCCCTGGTATTTCCAAATCCCCTGCTGAAGTTTTACATGCCCAAAGATCAAATACTAGGCAGTGTTGAGACAGTCCTTCAACAGTGAGGAGCTTTTGGTTAGCAGATGGATGTGAATCTGCATATTTAGTTTTATTCAGAGGAGCTTATGGGGTGAAAATGAAGCTGGAGCATAGCACCATAAGCCTGCATACCTTCCAGCTGTTCAGGCAAAAGGTCAAGTGCGAGAGTAGCCTGAGCCTGATGTTGGAGCCAGACACGTCCTTTCGGTAGACTGCAGATGGCCTATAGTGTAGCCTGTCACATCAATCACTGCTTGAACATTACAAAATGATGGTCCGACCAAGGACACCTTTATTGCCATACTCTATAACTACACTTTACCCTCCAGACTTCAACATGATCATCGATAATTAGAAGCTAGCAGGGCGGCATGGCAAATTCTGTAATTTGATTATGTGTCCTGCCAACTGCAAAGTGGATTTCCCTAACTATAAGCCAAAGCCTAGCATGTTCACTATCATTGTCCAAGAAAGAGTCTCCAGCTACTGTGAGGAAGAACATGCTTTCCCTACTTTACATGACATGATAAGAAAATGCTATACAAGCGACTTATCCTCTGCTCTGCGGGATGTGTGAAGAAATGATTCAGAATCACAATATTGCTGCCTAATGTTAGAAAGCTGTTCTGACAGAATCTTCACAGGGCCACTGTTTCAAATATTTTGGTGAAACATATTTGCTTCTGTATGCTTCTGAAACAAAACTACTTTTAAAAGCTGAAAAACATCAATCATCTATACATCCTTCTATCCTGTGATCCATCTATGCAACAAAGATTTACTTTGGTCTATTATTTGCTGAAGAGTTTAGTAGACATCAATAGGCATATGAAGGTAAAGCATCATGGTCCCTAAAGTCAAAGAACTTAAAGCAGAAAAATAAACAATCTTCAGTTTGGAAGAATAAGTAAAGGTGCTTTGGTCTAGCTATCTTTATAAGAAGCAGTCTGATAGGAAAAACTAGATTTGCAGAAAAATAACTATCTTAAAAATTTAAAGAATAGAAAGGTGTTAAGAGACGTGAAAATAGTGTTATGGAGTCTCCAGTTGTGGAAAGATACTGTCAGGGAAGGCTTCATGCTGAAAGGGATATTTATTTGGTTCTTAAGAAATGGTCCAGAGGGCTAAATGGTGGTCCCAAAAGATATGTCCATGTGCTAATCCCCAGAACCTATGGATATTACCTTATATAGTTAAAGAGTAAATATTACCTTCCATGCCAAAAGATTTTGAGAGAAGAAAAGGTTTTGGGAGAAGGAGTTTATCCTGGATTATCAGTGCAGGCCCTCTTAAATCCAACGACAATGATCCTTATAAGAATAAGACAGAAACAGATTTTATAGGTAGATAGGAGGAGGGAATGTGACCACAGAGGCAGAGATTGGAGAGGTGGGGACATTAGCCAAGGAATGCGGTCAGTCGTTAGAACCTGCACAAGGGCCGGGCATGGTGGCTCATGCCTGTAATCCCAGCACTTTGGGAGGCTGAGGTGGGAGGATTGCTTGAGGCCAGGAGTTCAAGACTGCCTTGGCTAACACGGTGAAACCCCGTTTCTACTAGAAATACAAAAAAGTAGTTTGACATGGTGGCGGGCACTTGTAATCCCAGCTACTTGGGAGACTGAGGCAGGAGAATTGCTTGAACCCAGGAGGCGGAGGTTGCAGTGAGCCGAGATCACTTCATTCCACTCAGAGGGAGTGTAGCCCTGCCAAAAATTGGATGTCATAATTCTGGCCTCCAGAGCTATGATAAAATCAATGTCTGTGTTTTAAGCCACGCAGTTTGTGGTAATTCATTACAGCAGTCATGGGAAGCAAATACTGATGGGTAGAGTTTTAATACATGCAGTGAAAGAAGAAGGGCAACTAGATAGAGAGAACAATGTGAATAAATGCATGGGGAAAGAGCATGTTTAGGATCCAAGAAGTGGTCTGATGTGATTAGACCAATACTAAATGGTATTTGTTTGGAGTGCAAATAATAAAATCATATATTAGTCAACATTGTCTATGTGCCATACCTTGTGCCAGTTGCTCTTCATGTAGTTTCTCGTTTAATCCTCACATCTATCCCATGAGGCAGGTATTTCATTATCTCCATTTTACAGATAAAGAAACTGAGGCACAGAGAGGTTGAGTAACATGCCCAAGGTTGCAGAGCTAGGAAGTGCTCTAGCTGGGATTCTGACCCTGTCTGTCTCCAGGCTGTATGCATCTGTGCTACTTATTTATGAAAGGTTGTTCTTCCTCTGCTCCTGCAGCACATCTGTCAGAGCCTTTGTCACAATATAGTATCATTTTATCCCATTTACCTTTTTCCTTTACCTGATTATAAGGTCAATGAGAAAAGAGGTTATGTATTTCCCAATTGTTAGCGATTTTCCAGGTCTAGTACACGGTGAATTATTGGTATATACTTGCTGAACTGACTAGAATTATAAAGCTCTATACCAGGACGTGGCCCAGAAAAAAAATTGCTGTGTAGCTCTTGATTTGAATGAGATCGAAAGTTATTAAGTCCCTCTTCCCCTCTTCTACCACATCTGTATATCATGAGGATTTTCCCCTCTTCTAATGAAGTTATTAGATATGGGTGTGCGTGGTGGGGATAGGCTGGAGGTGGGGAGAGATGTAACCCTAGTCTCCATTTGATAGAGTTGCTCCAGACCAGGCCCTGAGAAACCAATGAACATGGTGGCAGAGTTAAAATTTCATCTCCTGCTGTGTAGATCTCCATAAATTAAGAACCCATTGCAATCATGCTCAAAGATACTTCTGAGACATTTGGAGGAAACCCAAAACACCATAGACGGCATAGGTGTTTTAGCTCCTGAAGGCTGATCTGTAATAGGATTAAAACTAAAACAGTCTTTTTGCTTCAAAGCCAGGGTTTCCCAAGGAGTAGGTGTCCAGTTCTTATTACTCCTAGTTAAAACAGAATTACAGTTGTCACCTCCATATGAAATGCAGCTTTTGCTCTGGATGTTAGAGGGTGAAGCCTGTACTGGTAAATACTGGTCACTGAAGGGGGCTGGGGTCAGGAGTAGCAGGGGAGGGCAAACTCTGCAGAGAGTGTGCCAGCTGTGCCTGATAGCAGAGTCATGTCTGACCACAGAGACAGCCAACATGGTAAGAGAGCTACAAACCACACAATAGGAGAGAAAGTATGGAGAAGTTTGAAGTGAAGTATCTGTGAGAAAAGAAAAAGACAAGAGAGCACAAGGTGGAAAGGGACTTAGCATAAGGATTTGCATGTAGGGCTCCAAATTCCTAAAAGAAATGTTTGCATTACAGACTCACCAACCTGCTATAATATGTGTGCATGTGCATACGCACACTTGCATAGTAGAACATAAGCAGGAAAGAGAATAAAGACAAGAAATTAACCAATTAAGTCAATGGGTCTGACTCTGGCTTATCTACTTTCATGGTCAGAACCTCTAATGTTTTCCTCTTTTTGAAAGAATTTCAAAATATCCGTCTTTCAAATGTCTGCATACTCTTATCTATATTTTGTTATTCTTCACTACATCTTTTTGTGTGTTCTTTACTACCATTTTTTACTACAACCTGTCCCTGTGCAGAAATTGTATGCTTCACTGAGTGAAACTCTTTCATGTTCCCAGAAAACAATCCCTATTTTCCTATCTCTACATCTTCACTCAGGGTCTCCTCAATGTGGATATGAATATGATATGATGTGAGTGGATATGACATGATATCCACCTTAATATCCACCTTGAGGAGAATCTGTGAGCAAAGCTGCAGAAGTAAGATCCTCCCAGAACTGTCCTCCATCTCCAGTCTTTAAAGCCTAACATAAGCTAATATCATTGACTTATTTCTCAAATTTATTTGACCAATGTTTGTTGAATTTTTTTGTTGTTGTTTTTTATGCTACAGAAGACATATACCTTCTATTCTCATTATTTTTCTATTTGTTGTATTTGCCCTAGCAGACCAACAGTGGCAGTTTTAGCTTTGTAAGTCCAGAGTGCTTTGTACACATGCCAGTCCTTGCAGATTTTTAAAGTAAATGATTCCATGGCTAGAGCCTATTTGTGTAGGAATGCTTTGCCAGTTGAAACTAAACTCACAAAGTTTGCATTTAGTTGAAATTTTTACCAGTTTACTCTAAGATTTATGTGCAATATGGGGTTATTACCCAGAAAATCCTTTCTATTTCAAGGTCCTACTGCTAGTTTTCTAGTAAAGCTTCATCTCTCACCTGGCTTACGGCGACCGCTTCCTACTGGCTTGTTGTCTTTGATCTGATTACCTTGAATCCATTCTCAAGCCAACCGTTACAGTGATACTTCTAAAACACAGATCTGACTGTGCCCGCCCCTGCTTAAAGCACACTGAAATCTTCCTTTTGCTCTTTGGATAGTGTACAAAACCTTCGCTCAGATGATCCTGCAGGGTATGCTCACAGCTCAACATTTTAGCCTCTTCATTTTTTCACCAGTCATCACCTACTGCTGTTCCTTCTGTCTGTTCCCCATGCGAACACCATGCACCATATTCCCCTGGGTAACTCTTATTTACCCTTTAGTTCTCCAAAGCTAGCCTTATTTGACTGTTCCCCTATGCTCTGCCAAGCTCTGGGTTTTTGTTGATATAGCATTCTGTAGATTCTCTATTGTAGCATATATCACACCATTTTTGCCTGCTTATTTTTTACCTAAAACTCATTAAGTTTTAGGATTCACACAGACAAGGATTATGTCTGTCTTTTTCACCATTAACGCAAGGGTCTGAGATTGAGATGAAACTGATTGGAGAGTTGTTGAATTGAATACATTGGAGTCTAAGTTGAAGAAAACTAACAGGAAGCTTATTTTATTTTTTAAAAGTCTTGAATAAGAATGACACTTTCTCATTTAATGTCACTAACCTGGCCACCTAGAGAAAATGGAGTGACCCTTCTGGAGTCTATTGTATCTTCACCTAATTAAGAGAAAGAGGGAATGTCCTGCCAAAAGGAATGGCTCACCTATATCCTGGGACTACTCCTAGATCTTAACTGGTTTGCAAAAGCTGGAAGTTATGACCCTTGATAAAATTATAACCTATATATATTTTTAGTGTCTTTGATGTAATAGCCACTTATAGTATACATTTTTCTTATCCTCAGAACTACCCTACAAAGCAGTATTATCATTATTCTTTTATATGAGGAAGCTGAGCTCAGAGGTGAGTAACTTGCCCAAGGACTCCAGTGTTACCAAGCATAGAGTCAGAATTCAATCAGAGATGCTTCTGTTCTTTTGATTTCACTACATCATCTTTCTAAGGGCTTCCTCATACATGCAAACTGAGAATGGGGTAGAGACTGGGAAAATCTGGCTAAGCAAACTCAGAGTAACAGAATGTTGGAAAAATAAGTCTATTTATTTATATTTTACTTGCTCAAAAATAAATCAGCAGTTTTCATTTGTGAGCCTACTGTTTGGGCGAGGATAAGGATTGCATAATTTTTTTGAAAAGTTTTAAAGGCAAATGGAAGTCTTCTACTTCAAAATCTGTATTCACCAACACCTACTTAGCAACCAGCTCTGAAACCCGATGAAGGCCCCATTAGGACTGCAGACAGTGCCGCTGCAAACAGCTGCTCATTATGAACCACAGTGCCAAAGCATCAATAAGTGTCTGTGATATATTAAAATAAATCCTTGTCTCTCTGACCCATGATATATTTGGTTATCCAGGAAGACAGCTCCTGAGATACATCTCAACAAGCTGCAAGAAAAACCAGAGTTTCAAAATCAAGCCATTACCAAATGGGAAACTTCCTATTATTCCAAGATATATTATGCTAAATGACCAATCATTTTTATTGATTCTCACTGCTATTAGTCAGGAAGTCCAGAGTGCATAATCCTCACTGATCTTGTGGTCCTTGGAAATGACAGCTAAAGCCAGCAGTTGGCTTAGTGGCAGAGTGAGATTAAGACAGCAAGGCCTCTTCTATTGCATTATTCATACAACTAAGCCCATCCACTAATGGCCATGAGGAACTCCTATTAACTGTTGGTGCATAGGAACAAAAGTTGAGGATCAAAGTCTTAGCAAAAGTATGAGTATGAGGTTGTGTGAAAATGTCAATAATTTTTAGATATTTTATTCCCATAGCTTGAGGCTTTAAATTCTGAGTTTGAAAAAGATAGGCTGATTCCCATGACAATTTCATTTCTCCTGCTCTATAGGAATATATATATTTTACCTTAAAATATCTGTGGTTTGGGTAAATTAGTGCCTAAACTACTCAGCTAATTTAGGGAAACTTTGAAAAACTTATGAATCATGTCTTTCAACTTTCAATAAAGCATTCATATGGTTCATTTATTTCTAAATTGTAGAAAACAATATAATTAAAGCTTTTCTCCCATTCTGTCACTGATCTTCCAAATTTCCTCACTGTTAACGGAGAGAGACACTGTTTTTAGTTTCTTACATATTCTTGAATTGCTTTATGCATATGCAGCACATAAAATATCTTTTCAGACTCTTACTCATAAAATGTAGCATACTGGGCATGGTGTTCTGTACCTAGATCTTTTTCTTTTTAACTGAAGTTCTTGGAAACCATTCCATACCTGAATTAGTAGGGCTAAACCTACAGTGGCCTTGTCGGCTGTGAAGATTCAGAGGATAATAGGTGTTATGGATGCTAGTATGGAGAGCTTCCTCCTTCTTTGTCATAGCTGTATAGTATTTCCTTATAAGGATGTACTGTAATTAACTGAACCAGGGCCAATTGATGGATAATGTGACTCATTCCAATTTTTTACATTTCAAATTATGCTGCAAACTTGTACAAGTATGTGTGGAATATATGTTGAATATATTTGCACAAGTAAAATTGCTGGGTCAAAACTTACATTTATTTGTAGTTCTGATAGATATTATCAAATTGCCCTTCATAGGCATTTTCCCAAGAATGTTCTCACAAGCAGTGTGTGAGGGTTCTTGTTTTCTTCAGCATCTTCAGAAGTATTTTATGAAAATGTTTCTGTATTCTTGATATTTTGTAGGTGAAGATTGGATCTCAATGTAATTTTTATTTGTCTCTTTTTTATTATGAGTGAGGAGTAGCATTTTATTACTGAAAGTTCATTTGTATTTCCTTTTCTGTAAACTAGGTTTTCACATACTTTGCTGTTTTGTATAAGCTATTAGTCTTTTTTTCTTACAAGTTTTTAAGAGCTCCTTATATATCAGTAGTATTAGCTATTTGTAATGTCACAAAAGTTACACACAGTTTGTCCAGACTGCCTGCCTCTTTCTCTTTTCCTTCCTCCTTCCCACCTTCCCTTCCTCCCTCCTTCCTCTTCTCCCTTCTTCTTTGCCTCTCTTCCAAACCCCAGGTCTTGAAGATTTTCTCTTGTGTTTTTTTCTAAAAGTTGCATGGTTTTCTTTTGTAGGTAGAATCATGATTTATTTTTAGTTAACCTTTATAAAATGTGTGAAGTTTAGGTCAAGTTCAAAGTCCATTTTTTCTATATATCCAAGTATTCCAATACTATTTATTGAAAGATTATCCTTTCTTGACTGAATTACTTTTGCTCCTCTGTTAAGGTTCAAATAGCCACATTTGTGTGGGTATATTTCTGGACGCTATATTTTCTTCCATTATTCTATTATGTCTCTTTGCTAATGCTAAAGCTTTATTGACTTGTTTTGATTTGATTGCTATAACTTTATAGTAAGTCTTAAAATTCAGTAGTGTTATTTCTCCAATTTTGTGTTTCTTTTTCAGAATAGCTATTCTATTTCTTCACTGCTCCATGTAAATGTAGCTCCCCTGCACCATGTGTTACAGCTGTGTTAATCTAATATTTGTCTTCAGGTACTTTGTTATTTTCTTATGCCTCTAGACATTTTCTCTTGCCTACTTAGAATGCCCTTTCCTGCCATTTGATATCAAAATCCCATCTATGTTTCAAGACACAGATGAAATCTTATGAAGTCTTTCACCCTATGTGTGCTCCAAATATACAGCATTAGGTGACATGAATCATGGTGTGGTGCAGAATAGATAAGAGGACCTGAAGACCCACTGTCCTCCTGGACTTTCTCCCTGGTCTTCGGAAGCTGAATGGAGCTTTGCCTTTGCTAAACTACAGCCAGTTTCCTCTCACAAATCCATTACTAACAAGATGAATGGATAGATGGGAATGACTCCACTGGTATGATTCCATTTCTGAGGGCAACAAATATTCAGAATTGACAATGGAGGTGAAGAGTGGCATTTTAGAACAATATATTCTTTCAAAGTGTGTGTGCTGTCCAGGCAAAAGACAGTTTACCCCATGGAAGATCCGGTATTTTCACAGTCCCATTCAGACTTTTTGAATTACCCCATGGTGAAGGTCAACATCAGACTTTTGTTCTTTTTACCAAGAATGAGGAAGAGACAGATGGGGTTCGATTTGCATCTCTCACCAATCAAAAAGACCAAGAGAGGAAATTAGCATATCCTCAGTGTTCACTTGTTAATAACTTTTGTTATTAAGGTATTTCATGCACTGCAATTATTTCATAATTATCATTGCATTCTGGTCTTACAACCAACCTTCATAACCAAGTTAAGTGTTGTTATCTGCATTTTCTAGGTGAGGAAACTAAATTTAGAAGACTTGACTAAGATTAGCCAGTTAGTAAGAATGGGGCTTCTGTGCACATAGGGCCACTGACAGATACATGTTCATATGTGCTCGCACACCCATACCTACACACAAATACCACAGATCAAAGAAGCATAAGTGCAAAGCATACAATACATGGAACATGTAAGAGGGACACTGTGTGATGATGTCATTGGACTCTGAGCATACACTGTGAGTTGTGAGGAGTTCTTTCATGTTTATATAATATCTTTAGATTATTTAATGACTAAACTGCTATTTGAGTTAATTTTCCTCAGTTTATTTGTAAACTACTTTTGTTTCTTTTGTCAATTGTCACACCATGTCCTTAAAGGCCATTTGGAACCAACATGGAAATTGTAGGTCCCTCCAGTAGAGAAGCTGATGGAGAAGAATGTGAGCAGCACAGAGCAGAGTAGAAGGAAGGAAGCCAGAATGGGCCAGGGATCCTGATCATAGCCAGCTAAGACATTGTTACACCCAGTTATTAATCAGGAGGTGATTTAATTTGTTTTGCATATATTTAAGGTTTACAACATGATGTTTTGATACACATATGCATAGTGTGATTACTAGAGACAAGCAAGTTAATATACCAAATATTTCATATATTTACTCTTTCATGGTAAGAGTACCTATAATCTACTCTCTTGACAAATTGCCAGCATACAATACAATGTTGGGAATTATAGTTCTCATGTTGTATACTAAGTCTCTGGATTTAATCATCCTGTAAAACTGCAGCTTTGTACCCTTTGACCTACATCTTCCCATAACTTTCCCTCCACCCCTGCCCCTGGTCATCATCATTTTCTTCTCTTTTTTTTAAAAAAATTTGCATATTAGTGAGATCCATGCATTATTTGTCTTTTTGCATCTGGATTATTTCACTTAATATAGTGTCCTCCAGTTTCATCTATGTTGTTTTAAATGACAGGATCTCTTTCTTTCTTTTGCCTGAATAATATTCTATTCTGTACATACCTATATAGTATTAAAAACAACATGGTACTGGCATAAAAACAGACACGCAGACCACTAGAACAGAATACAGAGCCCAGAAATCAACCCAAGCATATATGGTTACTTAATTTTTAGCAAGAGCACCAGAGGGGACACGCACGCACATGCACACACCAGTTTCATCCATTCAACCACTGATGGACACTTTTCCTTTGGGTGTATACACAGAGGTAAGTAAGTACTCTTTGAATATTTATACAGAAGAGGGATATTGCTGGGTCTTATGGTAATTATGTTTTTAGTTTCTTTGGGAACCTCCTTACTGTTTCTCACAGTGGTTGCATCAGTCTTTATTTCCACCAATAGTGTACAATGGTTCCCTTCCTCCACACCTTCATCGACACTTGTTACTTCTTGTTTTTTTGATAAAAGTCATTCTAACAGATATGAGATATCTCATAGTTTTGATTTGAATTTCCCTGATGATTAGTGATGTTTAGCACATTTTCATATACGTGTTGTCCATTTTTATGTCTTCTTTGGAGAAATTTCTATTCAGGTCCTTTGCCCATATTTTAATTGGGTTATTCTTTCTTTCTTTTTGCTATTCAATTGTGTGAGTTCCTTATATTTTTTGAATGTTAACCCCTGGTCAGATAATATGATTTGCAAAGACTTTCTCCCAATCTGTAGACTGCCTTTACATTTTGTTGATGGCTTCCTTTGCTGCAAAGAAGCTTTTTGGTTTGATGTAGTCTCATTAGTTTATTTTTGCTTTTGTTGGCTGTGCTTTAGGTGTCCTATCCAAAAAATAATTGCCAAGATCAATGTTCAGGAGCTTTCCCCCTATGTTTTCTCTTATGAGTTTTATAGTTTTGAGTCTTACATGTAGGTCTTTAATTCATTTTGAGTTTATTTTTTGTGTGTGTATGGTGTAGGATGAAGATCTGATTTTATTCCTTCACATGTGGATATCCAGTTTTCCCAATACCATTTATTGAAAAGACTATCTTTTTATCATGGTGTCTTCTTAGTGCCCTTACCAAAAATTAGTTGCCCATCTATGCTTGGGTTTATTTCTGGGCTCTCTATTCTGTTTTGTTAATGGGTGTGTATGCGTCATTTTTATGCCAGAACCATACTATTTTGATTACCATAACTTTGCAGTCTATTTTGAAATCAGGTAGTGTGAGGCCACAAGCTTTGTTCTTTTTGCTCAAGATTGCTTTGACTATTCAGGGTCTTTTGTGGTTCCAAATGAATTTTAGAATTATTTCTCTCTCTGTCAAAAATGTCATTGAATTGTGATAGACATTGCATTCAACCAATAGATTTCTTTTTTTTATATATACTTTAAGTTCTAGGGTACATGTGCACAACGTGCAGGTTTGTTACATATGTATACGTGTGCCATCTTGATGTGCTGCACCCATTAACTCATCATTTACATTAAGTATATCTGCTAATGCTATCCCTCCCCTCGACCCTCCCCACAATAGGCCCCGGTGTGTAATGTTCCCTTTCCTATGTCCAAGTGATCTCATTGTTCAATTCCCACCTATGAGTGAGAACATACGGTATTTGGTTTTCTGTTCTTGTGAGAGTTTGCTGAGAATGATGGTTTCCAGCTGCATCCATGTCCCTACAAAGGACACAAACCCATCCTTTTTTATGGCTACATAGTATTCCATGGTGTATATGTGCCACATTTTCTTAATCCAGTCTGTCACTGATGGACATTTGGGTTGATTCCAAGTCTTTGCTATTGCGAATACTGCTGCAATAAACATACGTGTGCATGTGTCTTTATAGCAGCATGATTTATAATCCTTTGGGTATATCTCCAGTAATGGGAGAGCTGGGTCAAATGGTATTTCTAGTTCTAGATTCTTGAGGAATCGCCACACTGTTTTCCACAATGGTTGAACTAGTTTGCAGTCCCACCAACAGTATAAAAGTGTTCCTATTTCTCCACATTCTCTCCAGCACCTGTTGTTTCCTGATTTTTTAATGATTGCCATTCTCACTGGTGTGAGATCAACCAACAGATTTCTTTGGGTAGTATGGACATCTTGCTGATATTAATCCTTCCAATCCATGATCATAGGATATCTCTCCATTTTTCGGTTTCTTATTAAATTTTTCATGCATGCGGTATAGTGTTCAGCATATAGGTCTTTCACCTCTTTGGTTAAATTTATTTCTATGACTTTTTTTGATGCTATTGTAAATGGGAATATTTTCTTAATTTGTTTTTTTGATAATTCATTGTTAATGTATAAAATCAGTCCAAAATCTCCTTAAGCTGGTAGATAACTACAGCAAAGTCTCAGGATACAAAATCAATGTGCAAAAATCACAAACATTCCCATACACCAATAATAGACAATCAGAGAGCCAATCATGAATGAACTCCCATTCACTACTGCTACAAAGAGAACAAAATACCTAGGAATACAACTTACGAGGGATGTGAAGGACCTCTTCAAGGAGAACTACAAACCACAGCTCAAGGAATAAGAGAAGACAAAAACAAATGGAAAAACATTCGATGCTCAAGAAGAATCAATATCGTGAAAATTAACATACTGCCAAAAGTAATTTATAGATTCAATGTGATCCCCATCAAGTTACCATTGACTTCCTTCACAGAATTAGAAGAAATTACTTTTAAACTTCATACACAACCAAAAAAGAGCCCATATAGCCAAGACAATCCTAAGCAAAAAGAACAAAGCTGGAGGCATCACACTATCTGACTTCAAACTATACTACAAGGTTTTCCATGACGAAACTGGACCACATAAGGTTTCAATTTATGTTCCTATCATACTCTTACTTATTCCTCAAGTCTAAGCCAAGTTGAATTCTCTGGGAAGCTTTTTCTGACCTCTGAGTCTAGATTAGTCTTACAGCACTCTATAATTCCTATCATAGCAGTTACCAAGTTATATTGTAAATGCTCTTATAATTGCCTGCTTCCTCCAACGTGCTGTAATACCTATAAAGGCTAGACCTGTGTCTGTTTTGTTAATCTTTGAATTCCAGCACTTAGCATCTGTCACGACACACAATAGACATTCTAAATATTCAGAAAAGGATAAAAAAGAAAATAAAATGAATATATTTTGATTAACTCATATAGTAAGTGCTTAGTACAGGCAGTCTTTCTTTCTGGGTGTTGTGTAGGTATTCATTTGGTAAATATTTATTAAGTTCTTTCTATGAGCGAGAGCTGCCCTGGGCTTTGGGATCCAGCAGAGATGGAAACTGACCACATCCTTGCCTAGGGCACTGTGGTATTTGGCCTGCAAACCATGTACTCTAAATATTGTATGAGAAAGAGTTAAAAGTTAATTTAATTTCGATTTTTTCATGAACTATTTATAGTATTATGGAATATTACATATTACATCTTCCAAATTATTTTTAATAATCCATATGCCTCCACCATTCAAGAGAAGCTCCAGGACTGTCTTGGTGTCAAAACTTCTTTAAGATACTATAAGGTAGCTTCTTTACCGTGATGGGGCTTTCTCCCAAGCATTTATGGGAGTAAAAAAGGAGAGTCTGCAATAGCATGGGTGTGTGTAAATTAAGTCAAGCTACATGAATAATTTGGAGAGAGCTTGGAAGTGGTGAGGGCAATAGGAATTGTGAAGCTTCTTAAAGAACTGACAACCTAACATGAAAAAGTTCATTCATTATCATAGCTTAGTCATGGCTTTCTTACTTCATAGAATGTACAACTTCTTAGTCTTACACTGCTATCCATCAAGTTTATAACTCCTGCAGTCAGTAGCTGTATCCCATTCATTTCTCTGTCTACTATGTGTTAGACCTGGCAAGTTCTCTAGTGTCTGGACTCATAGAACATAGTACAAAGTGGACAATTCAAAACAAGAGATAATCAGAGGATTAATGATCTTTTGCCTGTTGTGTTTTGCCTTCCTTTTAATATTTTTCTCAAAGTACTATCTGAATAACTTTTATTCCCATAAATGGAGCTTGATGTAGTAAAAAAAATTGAACTCATGTTTCTGTACTCCTTCCTATGTAACAGTGAATTTGTATACCTTTGTTCACTTACTCCTCACATCAGTCTTCTGTAGTAAACGGTATGCATGAGAACCATTTTGTACATAAAAGATAACTCAGCCTCACGGAGGAAGAGTGAGTGACTTGCCCAAGAATTCACAGTTAGGAAGACTAAGACAGAACCTAAAGTCACACTAAGATGTCCTGTTTCAAAGTTTGTGGCATGACTCATGCTGCAGCACCTACAAATGCACACTGAAACTCCACTTTGACATTTACCAGTGGTATGCAAATCACTTTGCCCCTCTGAATCTATTTTCTCTACTTAATGAGGATAATTTTATCTGTTTGATTAGTAATTGATATTAATCATTGAAAGGTTTATAAGCATTATCTACAATCTTCATTATAACCTTGAAACAGACATTGACAACCTCATTTGACAGATGAGAAAACCGTATTTCCAAGATATTAAGCAGCTGGCTGCAAGTCACATAGATGGTAATTCCAGAGTTGAGGTTTAAACTCAGACATGTCTGATTTGAGGTTGTTCTTGTTTCGTTTCACCAGGGGGCCAGATTGTAAATATTTTTGGCTTTGGAGGCCATGAGTCTGTTTTGCAAATATTCAATTCTGCCATTATACGGTCAACGCAGCCTAGACAATATGCAAATAAATGAGCTTGGTTGTGTTGCAATAAAATTTATTTATGGACACTGAAATTTGAATTTCATAGAATTGTCTCATCACAAAATGTTAACCTTCTTTTGATTTTTTAACCTTTATAATGTAAAAGCCATCCTTCAACTTCAACCAGGTGATCAAAGTTAATATTATCAGTGAAAATTATGTTAATAGCATATCAGTAACCCTGATATGTGTGATGGGAATGGCACTTTACATTTATGGTCATCCTTCCCAAAACCTATAAACTCTATGAGAGAAACATAGATGTAAAGTAACTAAACGGCATCCTGTAAAATACCTAACCAGTATATCTCAATATTACTAATGTTATTAAAAACAAAGAAGGTCTGAGAAACTATCACAGACAAGAGATCCCAGAGGAAGTATGATGACCAAATGCAATGTGGTATCTTGGATGGGGTTCGTGAACAAAAAATGGACATTAGGTTAAAAAAAATGGAATAAAGTATGGACATTAGTTAATAATGTATCAATATTTGTTCATCAGTTGTGACATTTGTATCAAAGTAACATAAGATGTTAACAATGGGGAACCTAGAAGGTGGGACAATGGGAACCTCTAGTATTCTTGCAACTTTTCTGTAATTTTAAAACCTTGGAAATAAGAGGTTTATTAAATGTTAAGAAATAATATAAGCATGCTCTCTAAAACAAAACACAAACAAAAACTTTACTCAGAGGTCACACAGATTTGGCCTGCAAACCATAGCTAGCTGTCCCCTGCACTATGCTACTCTGTCTCTCCTACCTTATTGAGCTGTTCAAAGGAGACCATGTACATAAAAGGACTTTGTAAGATGCAAGCTGTCATATACATTATGGCTTTATTCATGGGCTTATTTATGTTTATTTATCTAACGTACACTGAGTGACTTCTATGCACCAGGCACTTTGCTAAAATTTGATCAGCAAAGGTAAGAACACAACCCCTGCCTTTGAGGAGCTGGAAATTTAGAGGAGGATTTAGGCATTTATGTTACTTGCCACAATGACACCAGATAAAATTAGTCCATATATACGCATACCAGCTACAAAGTATTTGTAAAGGAAAAGGTGATGAACTCTTTCATCATGAGTAGAGAATAGTGTTATGCCCAGACCGTTTGTTCCCCAAAGAAGACCACCAGAGTCCAGTGTCAAAGCCAAGTGGCAAGGATCTTTACTACAAGTTCGAACTTGATCCCTCCATTCCACGGTATACAAGAGGGCCCCGAACAATGCGAGCGTTTGCTTTTTATAGCCTGAAAGTTGCAGGGGAACAAAGAAATTCTTTTGGCTCCCGCGCTTTCAGTAACCTTGAATGGCTGTCCCCTTATCGGAGACTTTCCAGGTGGTGTTTGTACTGGGCTCAGGGAGTTTGAGAGATATATGGTGGTATGTGGTGGGATGGGAGGATGGGATGTGTTTGTACTAGGCTCAGGGAGTTTTGAGCCCGGGGCTGAGGAATGTGCCCAGCTCCTTTCAATAGCATTTCAGAGAAGGAAGTAATGTTTGGACTCAAGTCTGAAATGGTAAATATGAGCTAAGTGGTAGTATAAAGGTTGAGGCAGAATGGTGGGGGATGAAGGCGTCAGGGAACAACCCAGGCAGAGGGAAGAACCTGAATAAAGGGCTGGACATATAAGAGAACATGGCATGGTTTGAAATCTGCATGAGGTTTATCATGCCTGGGGCTCTGTGGATTAAGGTGCTTACTGAGCACTCACTGTACACCAAACACAACGCCTTTATTGTCTGGGAGACTCCTAAAGTGCAACTCTGTTACGAGCTGAATTACATCCTCCACAAAATTCAGAAGTCCTAAGTCCCAGTTCCTT
>NW_012104976.1:847283-847759 GCF_000951045.1 Mandrillus leucophaeus | reverse complement strand
CTGGTGGAGAATGGCCAGTACTGGAGCCTGGGGATTCCTGTGTCATCTGGGGGTCCTATTTCCCGAAGGGGTAAAGCCACCGTGGAGTCAGGTGGTTGGGGGGGACTAGTCCGCAAAGTGCGCCCTCGCGTCCGCCCCGCCGGCCCTTCAAAGTTACTTTCCCTTTCAGCGGGCTCATGAGTGCCGGCCGCCTCCCCTCCGCCTGCTCCCTCCCACGACTCAGCCCCGGGGGCGGGTCCAGGTGCGGCAGCCACCTCCCGTCCGCCTGCTCTCTCCCTCTATCTGTCATCCCGTGTCCTTTCTCCTTTATACTCAGTCTCTTTCTCTTTCTGTCTCACTCTCGACTCTCCACGTCTGCCGTTTCCTCCCCTTTTTCTTTCCGATTTCCCTTCTCACTTTCTTTCTCTCTCTCCCGTCTCACTTTCTGTGTCTCTTCCTGTAAAGGAATGTGGGTTAGAATCCCTGTAAAGGAAATC
>NW_012104976.1:845121-846729 GCF_000951045.1 Mandrillus leucophaeus | reverse complement strand
CCGCTCTAGCGTACCTCTGGCCCTGATGCATGAAGCTGCTCCCATCAGTGAACCAGACGAGGTCGGCGTCAGGAAGTGGGCGGTCCTGCAGGTCTCCTCGAACTCCGTGCACCTGAGCTAGTATCTCGGTGCAGTCGTGGAGTGGGGCATCCAGGTCTGGGTTGGGCAGCAGCGAGGCAGGGTTTAAGGTCGTTGGGGGCAGGAAAGTTATCCCAGGTCTTCATGGAGGGCCTCATCGAACAGGGTAGGAGAGTTTTTGAATCTTTGCGGCAGTCTGGTCCATGTTAGTTGGCCACTTATGCCCCTATCAGGGTCATTCCACTCGAAGGCGAAGAGTTTTTGGCTCTGAGGGGCTAAAGGCAAACTGAAGAAAGCATCTTTTAAATCTAAAACAGTGTACCATTGATGTTTAGGGTTTAGGGTACTCAGGAGGGTGTATGGGTTAGGCACAGTTGGATGTATGTCCACAACCCTCTTATTGATTTCTCTTAAGTCTTGTACAGGTCTGTATTCTCCACTATTAGGTTTTCGTACCGGCAACAATGGAGTATTCCAGGGTGAGTGACATGAGTGAAGGACCCCTTGGTCAAGGAGCCGGCGGATATGCGGGGCAATTTCTTTCTTGGCCTCTAGGGGCATCGGGTATTGGCGTACCCGCACGGGGTCTGCCCCAGGTTTAAGTTTAACAAATAAAGTAGGACAGTGTTTTGCTAGTCCTAAGCCCCCCGTTTCCGCCCAAGCTTCTGGATATTGCTGGAGCCAGGTTGCTATGTCCTGGTCAGGGGCCGTTTGCTCCTGGTGGAGCCGGTACTCATCTTCTAGGGTTATAGTCAGGACGGACACGGGTTGATTGTGGGAGTTGGTCACGACGGGCCCCTCAGGGAGGAAATGGATCTGTGCTCCCATTTTAGTTAGCAGGTCTCTCCCTAATAGGGGACAGGGGCTCTCAGGGATGACCAGGAAAGAATGGGTTACATTCTTGGCTCCGAGGTTTACTGTTCTTTGTGTTGTCCATGGGTATTTCTTAACTCCTGTGGCCCCTTGTACCCACGAGGACTTGGAGGATAATTTTCCATTAGTTTTAACTAAGACTGAGTGCTGTGCTCCCGTATCGACCAAGAACTGGACCGGGCACCCCTCCACTTGCAAAGTTACCCTAGGTTCGGGGAGGGGATCTGAACCCCATCTTCCCTAGTCTTCATCTTGAGTGACTAGTACGGGTGTAGACCTAGGGGGTCCCTGTCCTCGTTGTTTCTTTTTGGGGCAGTCTCTTACCCAGTGGCCAACCTCCTTGCAGTAGGCACATTGGTCTTTTCTCAGATTATCATGCCTGGGGGGCTGCCTGGGTTGGGTGTACTCTGGCTGTAGATGCTCTTTCTGTACCACTGCTGCCAGGACCTTGGTCATTTTTTTCAGTGGCCTTAAATTGCCTTTCTTCTGGAGTATCTCTGTTATTATAAACCTGCTGAGCTATCTGAAGGAGGTCCTGAATCCGCTTTCCTTCCAAGTCTTTTAATTTCTGGAGTTTTCTTTTAATATCTGGGGCTGCCTGATTTACGAATGACATTACTACAGCTGCCTGACTTCCTGGTGCCTCTGGATCTATGG
>NW_012104976.1:821914-842868 GCF_000951045.1 Mandrillus leucophaeus | reverse complement strand
CAGTTTCAGACCTCGCGAGTCACAGATTCAGATTCAGAACAGACATACAGACACAGACAGACAAACGGAGATGAGCCAGCTCACCTATCAGTAGATCGATCTTAGCAGATCCGTTGACCAGGGGTCTGGTGGGCTTGGGGAATCCCGGACGGGCCCCCAGATGTTATGCCCAGACCGTTTGTTCCCCAAAGAAGACCACCGGAGTCCAGTGTCAAAGCCAAGCGGCAAGGATCTTTACTACAAGTTCGAACTTGGTCCCTCCATTCCACGGTATACAAGAGGGCCCTGAACAATGCGAGCGTTTGCTTTTTATAGCCCGAAAGTTGCAGGGGAACAAAGAAATTCTTTTGGCTCCCGCGCTTTCAGTAACCTTGAACGGCTGTCCCCTTATCGGAGACTTTCCAGGTGGTGTTTGTACTGGGCTCAGGGAGTTTGAGAGATATATGGTGGTATGTGGTGGGATGGGAGGATGGGATGTGTTTGTACTAGGCTCAGGGAGTTTTGAGCCCGGGGCTGAGGAATGTGCCCAGCTCCTTTCAATAGCATTTCAGAGAAGGAAGTAATGTTTGGACTCAAGTCTGAAATGGTAAATATGAGCTAAGTGGTAGTATAAAGGTTGAGGCAGAATGGTGGGGGATGAAGGCGTCAGGGAACAACCCAGGCAGAGGGAAGAACCTGAATAAAGGGCTGGACATATAAGAGAACATGGCATGGTTTGAAATCTGCATGAGGTTTATCATGCCTGGGGCTCTGTGGATTAAGGTGCTTACTGAGCACTCACTGTACACCAAACACAACGCCTTTATTGTCTGGGAGACTCCTAAAGTGCAACTCTGTTACGAGCTGAATTACATCCTCCACAAAATTCAGAAGTCCTAAGTCCCAGTTCCTTATAATGTGATAGTGTTTGGAGAAGGGGATCTTTAAAGAGGTTATTAAATTAAAATTATGTCATTAGAGAAGGCACTAATTCAATATT
The DNA here is from genome assembly GCF_000951045.1 of Mandrillus leucophaeus. Classification (NCBI taxonomy): domain Eukaryota; kingdom Metazoa; phylum Chordata; class Mammalia; order Primates; family Cercopithecidae; genus Mandrillus; species Mandrillus leucophaeus. The sequence continues at coordinate 841,889 of NW_012104976.1, read as the reverse complement.
ACTGCTGTCCTTCTAAGAAAAGGAAATTTGGGCACTGACAGATACAGAAGAAACCAACCCTGCCAATACCTTGATCTCAGACTTCTAGCCTCCAGAATACTGAGAACATAAGTTTCTGTTGTTTAAGCCACCCATTCTGGGGTATTTTGTTATGGGCAGCCCCAGAAGAGAAATACATTGCCTGATCTATAGAGGTTTTATGGGAAGGTGATGAATTTAGCTTTGAATCAACTAAGTCTTGCATCTTCTGGAACATCCCAGACATTTCATCACCGACTTTGGAAGATAGAAGTGAGTTAAAAATGCATTTTCAAATCATCACTATTTGGGTGGTAGCAGACACCGTGAGAATGGATGAAATTATTCAAAGAGAGACATAGCGTAAGAGAAAGAAGGCCAAGAATAGTATCTGGGACATGCCACATATCTGAATAAATGTGCATGTTTGCTCACAGACACGTTTGTACATCCTAGCTGCAGTTAGTCACTAGAGACAGCTCACTTAGAAAGATACAAATTTGGAGGAGAAAATCATTTGTAAAAGAAAAATGCCCTGTAATTATTCTCAAAATGAACAATTTTCTTATTTGAGGCAATTTATCCCTATGATCCCTCTGAAAAACACTTAACTTTAAAAACTAGATAGAAATAGTTTGAGCTGCTGGGCATGGTGGCTCATGCCTGTAATCCCAGCACTTTGGGAGACTGAGGTGGGCGGATCACCTGACGTCGGGAGTTCGAGACCAGCCTGACCAACATGGAGAAACCCTGTCTCTACTAAAAATACAAAATTAGCCGGACATGGTGGCACATGCCTGTAATCCCAGCTACTAGGGAGGCTGAGGCAGGAGATTCGCTTGAACCTAGGAGGTGGAGGTTGCGGTGAGCCGAGATCGTGCCATTGCACTCCAGCCTGGGCAACAAAAGCAAAACTCCGTCTCAAAAAAAAAAAAAAAAAGAAATAGTTTGAGCTATTTCTTTCAAAGGAACTATAACTGGCAAAATAAAGCTCTTGTTGAAGTATAAGGTGAACTGAAAATTTAAGCTCCTGAAATCTGAGGTCTTCATGGGCTGAAAGTGCCATGTTTTGAATATCTTAGAATGCTGTGATTTTCATTGGTAAGCTAAGAAATAGGAATATCTGTGAAAAGCTAGTTTGAAGAAAGAATAGAAAGGCTTTAGTGAGCAAGAATAAAATTTCAGTGACACTTGAAATAATAAAATATCACAGGTCATTTTCAAGTTTAAAATTAGCTCACTCTGTGTGTGTATGTGTGTGTGTGTGTGTATACAGGTTTAATGCCAGATTTCAGTACATCTTCCTAGTAGAACAAAAGTGATTTTATTTAGTATGTAAAGGTTAATTCTGTATTTTGCCTAATTTTTACTGAGCTTACATATGCCTATACATAGTAGTGATCTCTTAAAAATAACAATATCTTAAAAAAAAAAACTAGTATGTTAAAAAGCTCAGAGGTCAGAATGGCCTTGTGTAAGCTTTATTTAAGGCCTTAAATGGTAGAAACAGATTCAGCTAATCTCTTGCTTCATCTCTCAGGCCTGCTGCTTCTGGATTAGCTCACTATTTCTGGAAGGGTTTCTTTCATGGAGTAAAGATAACCACAGGTGGTCCCAGCTTTCCATTCAAGCAAGGTTCTCATTGGATCTCAGTGACTCTGATTGAATTGTGTGTCCTTTAAAGGATCAGTCACACAGTGGCCAGAGGTTATATAATGTGCTGATTTTTCTAACCTAGTTTATGTGCTCCACTTTGATTTGGTTTGGGCTCCATATTTTCTATAAATTAAAGAAGAGTATAGCTGTAAACAGCTAATATAAGATAGAGTGCATGAATGCTGAATGGTTTAAAACACACATAGATGTATGTATACATATATAAAAATATCTGAAAATATAATGCTAGCTAAAAGAATAAAACTTCAAGGTATTCTTATTGCCATTTTATTTATGTATCTGTGAGAGGAACAAGCAGAAGGGGGAAAAGACAAATAGTTGAGGGTACTGATGATCTAATATTGTAATTAGACTACTTCAGGAAGATGATTTTCTATAGCATGTTATAGGAATAAAGAACTATCCAAGGTTATTTTGTAGAACAACAATCTAAAAACTAGACAGCTAATTAGTATTGCATCTTATTTGTATTTCTACAGAAAATTTAAGTAATCAGAAGTTTTAATGGAGACAGGGATTGGGAACAGGGATAGCATATTTTTCAGAAGTGTGTGTGTTTGTGTGTGTGTCTGTCTGTTTGCTGTGGCTTAACCTGAGGCTACTGGGTGATACCATATTTAACACCCACAGAACTGCTTTATGAGGGTAATGGGTAGTATGATGTAAGCTTTTTATGTATTATCAGGATATTGAGGAAATACCTGCAATGTTCCATGTGGAACAACTCCTACTACAAATGTTCTGGCGTAGTAGAAAAATTGCACTCAATTTTTATTTTCTCCTAGATCTTTCTCTCTCCTTCCTATGTTTTCCCATCCTTTATTGTGCTGAAACTGCCTTTGCAAAAATCATAACTGAGAAAAGTATGAGAGTGAAAGAGATCTGACCTCAGTGACTTCATCTTGCTTCTAAACCTCCCTCCAAGCTGTCCTTATTTCTTCCTGGGTGTAGGCCGAACTAACTTTGGAAGGACACTAGTTGATAGTTTAACTTTGAAACAGAGATAACACCTCTTTCCCCAAACAAACCCCCTTTTGGCCTGGGAGACCAGATTGCTTTTGTAGGACTAATACATTAGCCATAATATTAGAAATTATGGTTTAGGTGTCACGCAGCTACAGGCCACAAAATTCAAAACCTCTTCAATTGCTCATAGAGATATTATCACTACTATAAAATCTAAGATTGCTGCTTGAGATATTTTTTCAGACCCTGCATTTGGCGGATTATTTGGTATCATCCAGGTGGATATACTGGCTCATCTGATCTTGTGACACCCACCCAGTAAATGACTCAGTGCAAGAGGACAGCTTCTACTCCCTACGATTTCATCTCTTACCCGACCAATCAACACTCCCCACTCCCTGGGCCCTACCAGCCAAATCATCCTTAAAAAAAACCCAGGCTCCGAATTTTCAGGGAGACTGACCTAAGTAATAACTCTGTCTCCAACGTGGTTTGGCCAGCCTTGCACCAGTTAAACTCTTTCTTTGCTGTCGTCTTGGTTTGTGCAGCTTGCAGGAAGAACCTGTCAGGCAGTTACAGTAATTTGCCTCATCTCCCTTATCTCCCCACTGGCAGTAAGCCTCTTTCCTCTGCCCCTGGATTCTCTATTTCTTTGCTAACTAACTCTTGACTGTGTGCCACAATACATTGATAGCTTGAAGGAGCATTAGAGCTGCATTAAACCAGTTTCTTCGTTTTACATCTGATGAGTTTTGTGACAGGCAGAGAGTGTGTGACCTGCCAAAGGCCATATAACCATTTAGTGTGTGACCCAGAACAAGAGTCCAGGCTTTTTTTCCTCTAAGTCCCTCTCATACAAGTGTTCTCTCATTCTACCGCTATTACCTGCCCTGCAATTCACAAACATGTATACTCTCTGAGCTCAAACTTTCTTTGCTTCTTCCATAATTATCTCTATCTTTCCTCCTAGCAGCGGTTTTCCCAATGTGGGCAATTCTACCTGACTTTACTCTCTTCTTACCGCTCAGCTTGGGCTTGGTGTAAAAGCAGTGTAGTGTAACAATAATAAAATACCATATACTGGGTGATCACAAGGTGTCCTCCATTAGGCATTTTATATCCATAACCTCCTTTAATTTTCACATAGCTCTATGAAGTAGATATTATTATTTTCCTTATTTTATAAATGAAGTTTAGAAAAGTGAAGTAATCTGTCTAAAGTCACATTGTTAGTAATTAAAGGAAATATGATTGAACGCGGTCCATCTGATTCCAAAGTTAGAATTTTTATCTGCAATTGCCTGCCAATACTGATGTTTCCACATCCTGAACCATAGCGTCATGTGCCTGACAATTTGTCCAGTCTGATGGTTAAGAAAGTCTAAATGGCAAATGAATGTTCGCCTTGACACGAGGACTCAAATCAGTTATTCTCTGCTTTCATCTCATTTTTGCAATTCTAGTCTTCATTGGAGTACTCAGCTTGGAATGTTAATTTCAACCTCAGCACTGAAATTGGGCAAGAAAAGAAAGGAATCATATGGAGGACTGTGGTAAAAAAAAAAAAAAAATAGAGGAAAAAAGAACAAGGATCATTTGGGGTGGGGGAAGCCAGAGGGCAGGTGAGAAGTAGAATGATTATATGAAGAAAACAAAAATTTGAACCTGACTTTCCTAGCATTTCTGACCCAAATGATTCTCTTTGTGCCACATCACCCTTTTCCTTGTGTTTTCTGTTTTCTTACAACTCCAAGATCTTGATAATATAATAAAATAAAATCCACTTGTCCAACATAAAATATAGCTTATGTTGGGGGAAACAAATTCTAGGTCATCATAAAACCTCACCAAATCCCCGTAACAGATATTGCAGGCGGCTGGCAGGCAAGACAGAAAGACCCTGAAGTGCAACTAAGTTCAGGTCAATAGGAAGTATTTGTAGTTTGAACTCACGATTTACAATAAAGAGGAAATATGCTGGCTATAAGCAGCAGAAGCATGTAATAACCCAGTCCCAATACATTCAAAGTTGTTTTTATTGAACTCCAGCCATCTATAATTTGCTCTCCAGGGCATTCTCAGAGAGTGATTTTATGATATATATATATATTTTGAAAAGCTGACTGTTTTCAATAGTTTAATTTTTTTCTCAGTCTATTAGGTGCATTAAGTCATGATATTTTAAGATATAATAAACAAATGCTTTCAGTAGGTAAATTAAAATAGAATGATAACTGAAACAGTATGACTAAAAGTAGAGAAGGAATAGTATGATATTAGAGTGGAGGAGTTACCAGACAAAAGATACCAGAAAATTCAATAGAGCAGACCTCGTGAAAGCTACACAGAGAAATAAAGAAAGGTGATAGCATTTCAGCAAAACTTTCTAGATAAAATTGTGGTTATTCAGCACAAGGCAGTTCTTTCTGGAGAAGTTGACAAAAAGGCAGCTCAGGAAGAACAAATGAGAAACGAAATGGCTTCACCCACATTCCTTCTCCCACTTTGCTCTTGGGTGGAGACCATTTTCTTAGGAGGCACTGCTGTAGCAGTTTTGTACAATTGGGTGGAGCAGGGTGCCCTACTTCCCAGTCTTCAAGAAGCAGCAGTGCATTATTGTAGTGATAAGAACTTTAGCTCTCCCGCTAACTAGTTGTGTGACTTTGGCCAAGTTATCCAAATCCTTGAAGCTCAATGTCTTCATTCATAAAAATAAGGGTAATACTAACACTCTTCTCCAGATCCATACATAGAGAGAGCGCCAATCCAATACTTACCCTAGCGTACAAAAACATAAATGACGATATACAAAAGATTATCACTTAAAAATTAGATTTACATGCTCATAGCACATTTACCAATTCACAGGACAATTGAGTCTACCACCTAATCGGCAAGAATAATTTCTAAGAATAAGGTGCCACTGGAGGGCACAGAGTATTATTAATACATATATGTGAACCATATCATCTGTTATAAAACTGACTTCATGGCATATTTCATGTGTGTTGTTTGCTTAGAACACCTATATAGCTAGTTTCAGTTTTGCCTACTTTGTGATGTTTAAATGAAATGAGAATTCCTTTTTCAGAGCAATAGAATATAATTTCAAAAATTTTAGTTACATTTAAAAAAATGCTGGCTTCAATCCATGAAATCGATTTTAAACTTCACTAATGGTTCATGACCACTGTTCAAAAGCCCTGATACTGGTAATAATATCCAATTACTCAAGGAAAACCCAGCCTCTGTGCACACAGCAGTGTCTGTAGTTGCTTTCCTGGTATAAAAAGCCTTTGATAATTCTGGACAGAGCACGGTGATCCAAGTAGAGGATTTAGTTCATGTGGCTATTCTGCGTGTGCTTTCTGCTCGTAAAAGGACATTGGCCTTTCAAGTGTGCTGGCTTTACTGACCTCCTGTGGGACGGACCTTTCAGGAAGGGGAATGGCTAGCTACTTTACAAAGCATAAGTAGGAAAATGGAAGTGGTTTGGGCACTGCTTTCTTTCTCCTTTCACTGGAATTCTGCCCTAGATGAGGGAGTGGGGATTGGAGGGTGGGTGGAGAGAAATCAGGGAGAATGTCTGGAGCCATTGAAAGGTAAATTAAGAGAGCTCCAAGGCCCAGTTACTCCAATTATTTGTAGTTAAAACATCGTTATGAGCAATTAATGAGCAGCCATATGGTACATTTCTAAAAGTCTAAGCAACAACTAGATATTATTCAGCAAGGCTGCTCTCTTCACATCCAGGTGGTAGTAAGCAATACAATCCGATTTGGATGGCATTAGAAAGTGAAACAACAAAACACAAAGCAACCACTTTCCCCACAACACACAAACACAGACACACACACACACACATACACACACACACATAACCTTCCTCAACAATGACATGGGTTATTTCACTTATTATCTAGAGTTATGAGAACGATAATTCAAGATACAACTATTTTTTCCATTAAGATTCCTTGATACAAGCCACATGTGCTTATTCTGGCTAATTTGAGCAACAAAAGGGTCATTACAGGGCTATGAAGGTAGTTGATGACTAAAGAAAAGGCTTAAAATAACAGTTGTCAGAGCAGTTTCCCGAGTAGCTCTGAGGGATCCCTCATGATGAAAAACTCCAATTCTTTTTTTGTGTGTGTATTTTGTTAAAATTATGTATTTGTATCTGGATTGAATGACAATGGTAAAAATACTAATTCAATTAAACTTACGTTTAATGAGTGACGATTTCTTTTGCCAGGAAGTGTTCTAGGGATTTGAGATACATCAGTGAATAACATGAACAAAGTTCTCTGCCCTTATGGGCTTACATTCAGTGATTTTATAATGCATCCTAAAGTGTAGTCCTAAGCAAAGTCAATCAAGGTGGAAAACTCTTTTCAATAACATTTTTTTGATAAACTTACCTAAAATTTAGGATTATCTACAAATATTTGATACAGAGGTATGTATTTTTTTCATTTTCAGAATGTGAGACAGGCTACTAAACTGTCCTAATTATTGAAAAATATACAATAAACATCTAACCGTATTTATATTTGGCTGGATGTTATATAAAATAACTCAATAAACTGTGTTCTTTCCCAAAACCATATTTATAATTTAAGGTTGAGATGTTGCATAATGAATTCAGTGTACTTAAAACTGCTCTCTATACTGAACTTAACACTTTCAAAAACATTGTTAAACAACCAAAGGAACTCCTCAGAGTAAACACTTAGAGTAAGAATAGCCAGAGTATGCTTCAATGTCCAAAAATCCCAATAAGGTGGACACAGGATCTTGTATAAGTACTTCAGGAAACTAAAAAAAGAAAAAAGAAAAAAAATATGATTAACTTCAACTTCAAAAGTTATCTTAAGAGGGATAATTGCAATTTAGAGGATAACTTTCATGTAGAAACTTATCTTCATTAAAATAAAAACAAGGGATATATCAAGATAACATAAGTTAACACAAGCATAAGGCAGCTTGTGAATTCACAGTAAGTAGTTCCAGTATAACAAAAATGGTATTACAAATATTGGATTTAATTTAAATAAAATAATACTCTTTCTTCCAGTGAATCATCGAAGTCATTAATTTACAGGACAATTATATTTTGAAAAGTTAATTTTGTGTCTTCCTCTCCCTTACTTGCTCCTGTGAAGAGCTGAATATAGGACAATAAGACAGTGTCCTACATTTGGAAGCCTCTTCTCTTTCCTTTCTTTGCTCTCTGGCTTTTTTTTTTTTTTTTAAAGGATTCTCTATTTATTTCTTCATTACGCATCACACACGGCTGTGCACAGGCAATGGCGGCACACCACTGTTACTGTTAATGCCACAGTGCCCACTCCTGCTGTTTAGCTGCCAGAAGAGCTCTTTAACAAACCCAAGAAAGCCAGAGTCCATGCTGTTTTTAGCTGGTCCAAAGGGCATTGTTTAATATAACCTTGGGATTGCGTTGCCTTCAACTGAAGCTTTTTCTTAGTCAAAGGCAAATAATGATGAATGTTACAATTAAACATTGAAGCATATCACAGTGGACTTTTCAATAAACAACCCAGTTTTTTTTTTGTCTTAATTACATAGAATGATAAGGAAATATCTCTTTAGAAGTAGAAACATACTTGCTAGCCACCTTGATTTTTGTGAGTACATTATCTTTGCTGCCTAATAAGAAACGTTGGGCAAGTGGAATACAGACTGAATTACTGGAAAGCCTATACAACCCTAAGGACCACCAGTGACTCCATCCATCTCATGCACCATGGAAGTCAACCCATGAATTCAGGACGGACATTTGTGTCTGCACAGAAAAAGAGGAGTGTATTTTATTTGTTGTAATTTTTCTCCTGCTTCCAAACCATGTCCTTAGACTGTAAATTTCCCCTCAGAGAGTGGCATTTCTTCCTTCATGTTTGCTGCAGGAGGAATAGACCCCCAAATAACAAGCACAATTCCCTCCCACTCTTGTCTAAGTAATACTTTGACCGTTTTACTCATGAAAGATGATTTGAGATAAGGTCACAAAAGTCTCAAAGGGATTTTTAGCTAGAGGAACCCTGACTCACCAGCTGCCATGGACCAAGTCACTTCTTCACTATGATTTCTATGGAAGGTTTTCACCTACACTCTCAAGAGAACACTTTGTCTGGCACTAACCTCTTTAAACTTCATTTTCTTCTGAGATAAAATGATACTTACCATTAGGAGTTTTTGAATTAGTAAGTGAGATAATCCAAATAAAATGTTAAGATAATGTTCTACACGTTGCCATTGTTGTTGCTATTTTCATTTTAATTATGTGAAAATGAAATGAAATACTGGATGAAAAATGTCCTGTAAAGAGTAAATTTCTATCTGCACTATAATTATTGCATAACAATTTAATAATAATAAAGCAATTTAATCCATTGTCATTTCAGCCTCACTAGAACTGTAAAATTTTAATTTCTAATGCATGGGCTTCCACATGCATTGCTTGGTATGTTTTACTTACCATCTCTGTGGAGCTTATTACTGGTAAGATCACCTTTTATAAATGTTTGGTTTGTGCCTAGGGAAATGTTATTATTTCCAAAATAATATCCAAACAGAATTTTACCAAGGTGTAAGCACTCAATCATTATTTTGTTTAATAAAAAAATAAGTTACCAGCTAGGCACGGTGGCTCACGCCTGTAATCCCAGCACTTTGGGAGGCCGAGACGGGTGGATCACTTGAGGTTAGGAGTTCAAGAGCGGTCTTGCCAACCTGGTGAAACCCTGTCTCTACTAAAAATACAAAAATTCGCTGGGCGTGGTGGTACATGACTGTAGTCCCAGCTACTCAGGAGTCTGAGGTGGAGAATTGCTTCAACCCGGGCAGCGGAGGCTGCAGTGAGCCGAGACTGGGCCATTGTGCTCCAGCCTGGGTGACAGAGCGAGACTCCGTCTCAAACAAAAACAAAAACAAAAACAAAAACAAAAGTTACCATTCATAAATTTAGTCATCCAAATCAAATACTGGGACACTTTATTATGCAGAAATTTTGGATCATAGAAGTGAAACTTCTATATAACTGAAGTTTTACTATTTTAACCATCATTTTCCGTTGTTTTCGAAATAACTTTCTACACTTTATAATTTCTTGCTTTCTTAAAAATATGGATGATAATCTGACACTTTCTCAATGATTCCAAAAAGCATGATGGCTACTGGCAATTGCATTAAGTTCTATTCTGGTAGGCTTTGTTTTTCTCTTTTTCATTGTCCAGCCATCAGCTACCCCTCCCAGGGTTCATGTGGCCATCTGTCTCCGAATTTACTGTTTCTAATCTGCTGAGCTACGAGAATTCAGGTGACTCAGAGATTTATTCTTGTGTGTAAATTAAGAGACTATTTTCTTGTTCCGCAAAATACTAAACTTTTAGTACAAGGAAATTGAGCAGTTATTTTAGGAGTTAGGGGCTTCCCCCCACCCCCATTATTTCTGAGTTCTCAACCGCTCTGGTGATAATTAAAATTTCCAGAAAAAAATATTTCTGGGAACATAGAGAACCAAAATACAAAGGATTTGGGGGTACAGGCATACTTTGTAAATATGGTTAATATGGTTAATATGGTTTGGCTATGTCCCCACACAAATCTCATCTCAAACTGTAATCCCACCAGGTTGGGGGCGGTTTTCCCCATGCTGTTCTCATGATAGTGAGGGAGTTTATTAGGGAGAATTGCCTCACATGATCACAAGGTGAAATCCCATGATAGACCCTCTTCAAGCTGAGGAGCAAGGAAGCCTTTAGTGCCACAACTCGAGTCTCAAAGCCTCAAAAATAGGGAAGCTGGTCTATGTGTGGTGGATCACACCTGTAATCCCAGCACTTTGGGAGGCCGACATGGGCAGATCACCTGAGGTCAGGAGTTCAAGACCAGTCTGACCAATATGGAAAAACCCCATATCTACTAAAAAATACAAAATTAGCCAGATGTGGTGGTGCATGCCTGTAATCCCAGCTACTAGGGAGCCTGAGGCACGAGAATCACTTGAACTTGGGAGGCACAGGTTGCGGTGAGCCGAGATCTAGCCTGGACAACAAGAGTGAAACTCTGTCTCAAAAAATAAAAGAAAAAAAAGTAGGGAAGCCGACAGTGCAGCCTTCACAGGCCTGAGAGCCCCTGGCAAACCACATATGTCCAAAAGTCCAAAAGCTGAAGAACCTGGAGCTTGATGTTCAAAGGCAGGAAGCAACTAGCATGGGAGAAAGATGAAAACTGGAAGACTTAGCAAGCCGGCTTATCCCACCTTCATCCTCCTGCTTTTTCTAGCCACACTTACAGCAGGTTGGATGGTGTCCAACCACATTGAGGATGGGTCTTCCTCTCCCAGTTCACTGACACAAGTGTTTACTTCCTCTGGCAATGCCCTCACAGGCACACCCAGAAACAATACTTTCCATCCTTTAGTCCAGTCAAGTTGACATTTAATATTAACCGTCATGGAAGACAATTGTAAATTTCCTGATGACCTATAGTTGATAATATTTTCCAAATTTTCTAATACAATAATAACTAACATTGTTGAATGGTTGATGTATATCATTTTGAAACTTTACATAGTTTATTTATTTTATTTAACGAATGCTGATATAGTACCTATTTACATACCAGATACTCCACTAACTTATTAAATGACAAAAATTTTTACATGTAAGTAATCACTTCTTAAAAGTCTTATTATTTTTGATTTACAGGTGGGGAAACTGAGCCTCTGAGAAGTTCTATAATGTGCTCAAGGTCTCAGAGCTATTGAATGGAACACCCCATACCAAAGACAGGATCCTATGTTTCTAAGAATATGATATTATACCATAAACACTACAACAGACAGTTAACCCTGAAAATAGAAACATTCACTCTGAGAATCTGAATCCAGTATTATTAAATCTAATGGTTCAGGAAAAAGGTGAGATAATTTTCAAATTGGCAAAAAATGGATGGAGAGGAACCTTCCATTTAAAATAAAGGAGAAGCAGGTTTGGGGGTTATTGTTAGGAATGTAAAATATCCACTTTCCCCCTCTGATTTATCTCCATCCAATTCCTAATCAAGACAATAGGACATGATTTATCCGTTTTCTCCACATTTCATTACTTACATGGATCAAGAGCACAGGCTCTGAATTCAGGTTAGTTGGTTCAAATACAGATTCTGCTGTCTGAATGTGGGAAATTTAAGTTTTCCTAAGAAGTTTCCTCATTTGTGAATTGGTGCTAGAATAGTACCTATCTCATATGGTTATTTTGAAAATTAAATAAAAGTTCTTAGCAGAGAGCATAGCATATATTAATTGATTAATAAATGCTCGTTTTTAATGTCATCATTTTGAAAATGTGTTCCATGGAAAGCTGATACAACTAGCAGCTCACTGAAAAAAGACTGCCTCTATTGAATTTGGGAAGTGTCACTTTTTCATTAGTTTCTTCATAGAGAGTCACAATGTAAATTGTTGTAGCAAATGTGCTTTAAAAATGAGTGATAGGAAAAGTGTTTAACTTTATTTAGCTCAGTATCTCTCAAATTTGTTTGTCCACGGAACCTATGTATGTATAGTGTTTCTGCAAATGTGTATGTAAGCCATTCAGTCCCTAAAACTAGTTTTTCACAGAACACATTGCTGGGAAATTGTGTCCCTCACTAAAATATCTGAAATTGGACTGATGAGAAATTGCAGAGTGGTGACTAATGTGATCATTTCAAATCTGGATCATATCAGTAAGCTTCAAATATTAGCATGTCTGTTAATGGGACTAAGGCACTTGCAACCTAGATTTCCTGAAGGTAACTTCATGTGTTTCTAGGAGAAACTCTTGGTTTGGCCTTTTGAATCTTAATCATTACTGCCATCATCACCATCATCATATCATCATCATCATCATGGCCTGCATATAGTTAGTGGCTGAATATATGCCAAGCACAGTGCTAAGTGTTTTATTTGCATTACTCCTAATGGCTGCCCTGTGAAGTAGACATTTGACTCTCATTTCTATATAGTGGGACATGGGCTTAAAGAGGTTATGTGCCCAAGATAATAGGATTAAATATAGAATACTCTCTTGTGTATCTAGCTGTCCTGAAAAGAGGCTTGACATATTACTGGTGAGAATAATTGCTAGTGAAAAAATTGTAACAGTAGCTCACCTGGGGGTGTGCTAGGATCTGTGACTGGGCATTTCAGAAGCATGCCCTCTTAGGAGGCGAGTTTCCTCAAAAGCTCTGCCATCTCTGTGTGTGTCAGACAAATGCCCCCTCAAAGGCCCAGACTAGAGGAAACCTAAAAGTAGCAAAGCAGCAGGAGGGAATGTGGCCCATTTATTGTTGGGAATGAGTTTGCTTCATCACAGAACAGTCTCTTTCTTTTTTACTTTGGAATAGTGAAGCTGAACTTCATCATGCTGCTCACATTACGGTCTGTTATAGGTTTTCATTGTGCAGTGAAAGAGCTAGGCTGTACCTGTAGATGACAGGAACAGAAATATGTGGGACACAGCTTTGCAAACTACAAACTACGCCTGTACAGCATATCTGGCTTGTCCCCTATTTTTGCATGCTTGTAAGCTAGGAATTGTTTTCAGATTTTAAAATGGTTACACAATATCTATGCAATATCCTCTATTGTGTTTCTTGGTTCATACAGCTGAAAATATTTACTACCTGGCCTTTTAAAAAAATTTGCTGATCCCGGATGCAGTATATTAATTTCATAGACTGTCCAATGTTCACAGCTAAAACAAAAAAAAAAACCAAAATAAAGATCAAGCACCAACTCGGCTTAACCATTACTGTTAAGGGAGAGGTTAACATTTTCTGCAGAAAATATTACCCAGAGAAGGAATCCCAGAGAATGGTCAATTAGTGTTTTATTGCAGATTTAATTTATATTTTAATAAATGCAGTATGTAATATAAATATTTAAAAAACCTGGTAGCCATGATGGTTACACCTCTTCTCGCCCTTCCTTCCCCATAGTTGATAGAAGCTAGGGTGAACACTTGACAAGTTATGTCAATCAGATCTTTGTCCTGATGGAACAGGGAATAGGATTACATTTAGCATCTGAATGTGGGTTGATTTTAGGCACAGTTAGATACTCTTGCTGTGTGAGTCAGCCATTTTAACCATGTCCACGGAGATCAGAGAAAGTTGGTCTGCAAAGGAATAAGAATATGAATAGAGAACAGAAGAGAATCAAGCAGAGAAACTACTACCTGCTTACAGACAGCTATCTAGATTTTGGTTTCAGGAATCTCCAGAGCTGTTTTCCAACATGGTAGTCACCTGTGGCTACTAAGTCCTTGCAATGTGGCCAGTCCAAATTAAGTTGTCTGTACATGTAAAATATACATTAGATTTCAGAAACTTCGTGCAAAAAAAATAGTTTTAAAATTTCATTAATTTTATTATTCCATGTTGAAATGACAATATTTTGGATATATTGGGTTAAAATCAATTTAACTTTATTCCCTTTTAGGTTTTTTAAAGTGGCTACTAGGAAATCTAACCTTATTAATGTGTTTCCCATTATGCTTCTAGTAGACAGTGATACTCTAGAGATTCAGCTACTTTGATTCTAAGAAATACTGACATATGTATTGTACTCCTCTACTCTACCTTATTTTTCTTTTGCTGAACCTAAATCGAGTTGGTTTTAATTAATGTAAAAAAAGACTCTTGATAAAATAATGAGCCCTTTCCACATGCCTAACTTATAGTATCTCATGCAATGGAAAAATTTTGCTCAATATGACAATTTGCCAGAGCTAAAGACCTTACCCTTCAGACTTCTGGTTCTAAAATGGCAGTGTAGAAGCAAGTTGGCTTCATCCCTACCCCAAAGAAAATGAAAAACAAATATACAGTGCTGAGATTATCACCAGCAGTATCCCAGAAGTCAAATATGAGAATGCGATCGTTTCTAGGGCCACAGAGAAGTGAAGCAACTCTGAGCAGATGGTAAGAGAACTGGAATTTCTTATTTGTGGTGGCCGTTCTTCCAGTATGTCTGGCACAAAATGCACAGGACTCTTCCCCCTGACTCATGTTTTCTACACCGGAAAAAATGAGATTGAGGTGGACAAGCAGCTTCCTACTATGTAGAATTCCGTGTCAGGGGACCAGTCCCTGCTTCAACCCAAAAGAAGCATTGGGAGTGACTAAAGGGAGAAATATCCCTGAGCATAGCCAGAGACAAAGCGGGAGGTGGATGTATCACCCAGAGCCCTGGAAATTCTTCCCTGTAACTAGGCCATAGCCAAATCAGAGTGGCTTTTCGGCAGCACCATACTATAAGAGGCTTTATCTGCAATTCCCATGGACAGAAACCTCTAGCCAGCCTTCCCACACTATCAAGATATTCCCTTTGGGACCTCTCCCATTTAGGATGGGTAGCACTCTGTTTACTAAAACTGAGGTTAATGTGGGTTTAAGGTGCCATTGCCATCTAGTGCTCAAAAGGAGGTAACAACCTAGAAAAAAAAAAAAAGAAAAGGAAAAGAATAGGTAAATTACAAAGAATCTCTGGGCAAAGATATTCAATAAAAAGTAAAACAAGCCAGACAGAGAAAACTGGAACAAATAACTAATCCTTGAATATAAAAAAACAGATATGCATTCCCAAAAATCAACAGCAAACAGGGAACCATGACCTTCTCAAATGAACAAAGCAGGGAACCAGTAACTAGCTCTAATGAGATAGCAATATGTGGACTCTCTGACCAAGAGTTCAAAATAGCAGTTTTAAGAAAATTCAGTGATCTTCAGAATTACACAGAAAACAATTCAGAAATTAATCGGAGAAATTTAACAAAGATATTAAAATAA
Source organism: Mandrillus leucophaeus (assembly GCF_000951045.1). Classification (NCBI taxonomy): domain Eukaryota; kingdom Metazoa; phylum Chordata; class Mammalia; order Primates; family Cercopithecidae; genus Mandrillus; species Mandrillus leucophaeus. Next base: position 826,370 of record NW_012104976.1, on the reverse strand, counting down.
TTTTAAAAATCAAACAGAAATCTTGAAACTGAGAAATGCATTTGCTGAACTGAAAAATGTGTTAGAGGACATCAACAGCAGGATGAATCAAGCGGAGGAAATAGCCTGTGGGATGAAGATGGGCTACTTGAATAGAAGAAAGAATAAAAAGTAATGAAGCTCGCATGCAAGATAGAGGATTACTTCAAAGCCAAATCTAAGAATCTTGGTGTTCAAGAGGGAGTTAAGCAGGAGCAAGGGGTAGAAAGCTTATTCAGAGAAATAATAACATAAAACTTTCTAAAATTTGAAAAAAAGACAAATATCTAGGTACAGGAATATCAGAGAACACCAAATAGATTCAAAACAAATAGGACAACCCCATGACATATAACAGGCAAACTCTCAAAGGACAAGGACAAAAAAAGGATTCTAAAAGCAGCAGCACTGAAACAAAAGAAGAAAATAATAAATAAAGGACTTCCAATGATCAGGCAACAGCCTTCTCAGCAGAAAATACAGCGTATAGGAGGGAGTGAAACAACATTTCAAAGTGCTCAGAGAAAAAACTTGGCATCTAAGAATAGTGTATCCAACAAAGGTATCCAAATATAAAGGTGAGAGAAAGATTTTTCCAGACAAAACCTGAGAGAATTCACTACCACCAGACTTGCCTTCTAAGAAACGCCAAAGGGAGTTCTTAAATCTGAAAGAAAAATTACTAAAGTGCCAAAAGAAAACATTTGAAGGTACAAAACCTACACTAGTAAAATAAAGTACATGAGCAGATACAAAATGATGTAATACCATAATTGTGATGTACAATCCACTCATAATTCTAGTATGAAGCCCAAAAGACAAATGTATCAAAATAATAAAACTTACAGCAACCTGTTAAGAAATAGGTAATATAGAAATATGTACATTAAGACAAAATAAAGTCAAAATGTTTGTTTGCTTGGGGGTGATGGAGTTAAACTATAGAAGTTTTTTTTTTAAATGTTTACTTTGTGTCTATTCTTTGTGATCTAAGTTGTCATCTTTTAAAAATAACTTGCTATATCCATAAGATGTGTTTTGTAAAACTCATGGTAACTGCAATGAAAAAAAACTAAAAATAGATTCATTAAAAATAAATAGTGCAGAATTCCAGTATGCTACCAGAGAAAATTGCGTTACCACAAAGGAAGGCAGTGTCAAAGGAAAGAAGAAAGAAAAGATTACAAAAAACCAGAAAACAAACAACAAATTGGCAGTAGTAAATCTCTACTCATCAGTAACACTGAATGTAAATGGACTGAATTCTCCAATTAAAAAGTCTATAGGAAACCCACTTAACCTATAAAGACACGTAGAGACTGAAAGTGAAAGAGTTGAAAAAGATATTCCATGCAACTGGAAACCAAAAAAGAGCAGGAGTAGCTATACTTATATCAGATAAAATAGACTGCAAATCAAACACTGTAAGAAGAGACAAGGTTACTATATAATGAAAAAGAGGTCAATTCAGCAAAAGGATATAACAATTATAAATATCTATGCACCCAACATCAGTGTTCTCAAGTATATAAAGCAAACTTTAATAGATCTAAAGAGAGAGAGAGAGACTGAAATACAATAATGGTAGGGGACTTTAACTCCTCATGTGCAATAATGGACAGATCATCCAGATAGAAAACCAACAAAGAAACATTGTTGTTGATTAGTAGACCAAATAGTCCTAACTGACATTTATAGCATGTTGCCTCCAACTGCTGCAGAATACACACTCTTTTCATCAGCAAATGGAACATTCTCCAGAACAGACCACATCTTGGGCCACAGAACAAGTCTCAAGAAATTTGAAAGAGTAGAAATCATATAAAGTATCTTTTCTGACTCCAATGGAATAAAATTAGAAATCAATAACAAGAGGAACCTCAAAAAATACACCAACACAGAAAACTTAAACAACATGCTCCCAAATGACCAAGTGGTCAATGAAGACATTATAAAGGAAATCAATCAATTTATTGAAACAAATGAAAATGGCAATACAACTTATCAAATCTAGGGGTCCAGGAAAAGCATTACTAAGAGGGAAGTTTATAGAAATAAACAGCTCTATCAAAAAAGTAGGAAGTCTTCAAGTAAACAACTTAAGGGTGTATCTCAGGGAGTTAAAAAAAAAATTAGTAGAAGGAAGGAAATAATGAAGAACAAAGCAGAAACAAATGAAATTGAGACCAGAAAAACAAAATGGAAGATGAACAAAATGAAAAGTTGGCTTTTTGGAAAAAGAAACAAAATCAACAAACCTTTAGCTAGACTAACAAAAACAAACAAACAAAAACCAAATAAGTAAAATTAGAAATGAAAATAAAATGAAACAACTGAGACCACAGAAAGACAAATAATCATTAGAGATCATTATTTACATAAACAAAGCCCAACAAATTTGAAAACCTAAAATAAATGGATAAATTCCTGGACACATACGACCTACTAAGGTGGAAACTTGAGAAATAGAAAACCTTAGCAAACCAATAATAAGTAATAAAATTGAAGTCGTAATAAAAAGTCTCTCACCAAAGAAGAGTGTAGGACCTGATGGTTTCACTACTGAATTCTACCAAACATTTAAAGAAAAACTAGTATTAGTCCTAATTAAACTCTTCAAAAAAATTGAAGAGGAAGTAATACTTCCAAACTCCTTCTACAAGTCAGGCATTACCATAGTTTCAAAACCAGACAAGAGCAGAACAGCAACAGTAACAAACTACAGGTTAATATCACTGATGAACACAGATGGAAAAATCCCTAATAAAATACTAGCAAACTGAATTAAACAACACATTAAAGAACTTATTCACCATGATTGATTGAGATTCATCCCTGGATGCAAAAATAATTCAACATATGTACGTCAATAAACGTGATACATTAACAGAACCAAGAACAAAAGACATAATTTCAATAGGTGCTAAAAGAACATTTGATGATAAAATTCAATAGCCTTTCGTGGTAACATTCTCTTATCAAACTGGGTATAAAAATAACTGACCTCAACATAATAAAGACCATATATGACAAACTCACAGCTAACATTGTACTAATGATGGGGTGGCCTGCTCCTCCACTCCTGTGGGCATTTCTCGTGGAGTGGGATGAGAGACTGAGAAAAGAAATAAGACACAGAGACAAAGTATAGAGAAAGAAAAGTGGGCCCAGGGGACCGGCGTTCAGCATACAGAGGACCTACGCTGGCACTGGTCTCTGAGTTCCCTCAGTATTTATTGATCACTATCTCTACGATCTCGGAGAGGGGGATGTGGCAGGACTATAGGGTAATGGTGGGGAGCGGGTCAGCAGGAAAACATGTGAGCAAAGATCTCTGTCATAAATAAGTTTAAGGAAAGGTGGTATGCCTTGATGTGCACATAGGCCAGATTTATGTTTGACTTTACACAAACATCTTGGTGCATGAAAGGGCAGTATTGTCACCAGCATGTCTCACCTCCAGTCACAAGGCGGTTTTCTCCTATCTCAGTAAATAGAACTTCCGACCGGGTTTTACACCCAGACATTCCATTCCCAGGGACGAGCAGGAGACAGATGCCTTCCTCTTATCTCAACAGCAAAGAGGCCTTCCTCTTTTACTAATCCTCCTCAACACGGACCCTTTAGGGTATCGGGCTGGGGGCAGTCAGGTCTTTCCCTTCCCACGAGGCCATATCTCAGGCTATCACATGGGGAGAAACCTTGGACAATACCTGGCTTTCCTAGGCAGAGGTCACTGCAGCCTTCCACAGTGTATTATGTCCCTGGGTACTCGAGATTAGAGAATGGTGATGACTTTTACCAAGCATACTGTCTTCAAGCACTTATTTAATAAAGCACATCCTGCACAGCCTCTAAATCCATTAAACCTTGAGTCAACACAGCACATGTCTCTGCGAGCACAGGGCTGGGGATAGGGTTACAGATTAACAGCATCTCAAGGCAGAAGAATTGCTCTTAGTACAGAACAAAATGGAGTCTCTTATGTCTACTTCTCTCTACATAGACACAGTAACAGTCTGATCTCTCTTTCTTTTCCCCACATACTAACTGGGGAAAAATTTAATACCTTTCTTCTAAGATCTGCAACAAAACAAGGAAAGCCACTTTCGCTACTTCTGTTCCACATGATACTGGAAGTCCTGGCCTAAGTAAAGAGAAAGAAACAAAGAAAATGTGACTGGGCACTGTGGCTCATGCCTGTAATCCCAGCACTTTGGGAGGCCGACGTGGGTGGATCACTTGAAGTCAGAAGTTTGAGACCAGCCTGACCAACATGGTGAAACCCTGTCTCTACTAAATATACAAAATTAGCTGGGTGTGGTGGTGTACGCCTATAATCCCAGCTACATGGGAGGCTGAGGCAGGAGAATCACTTGAAGCTGTGAGGTGGAGGTTTCAGTGAGCTGAGATTGCCTTATTGCACTCCAGCCTGGGC